>NC_049202.1:45515459-45635459 GCF_013347855.1 Anguilla anguilla
CTTAGGTGTTAACTGTCCTGTGGGTCTGTATGTGAGAGCAGGACCAGGTGAGGGCCATGGGTCATTATGATGACCAAGTGAAAGACCTTCAGAAGCGCAGTCTGCAGGTGCTCCCACTGAAATTCCGCAGGGAGACACCCGTGGAGCCCATCCCTGTGGAAGCCTTGTGTGACTTCAACACCATTGATGTAAGAAACTCACTTTCACTTGGCTTTATTTCTCACTCCTCTTTTGCATAAGACTCTACAATACACTAATCGTAAAGCTTTGCTCCGCTTTTACCTGCTTTCCTGAATTATCCAACCATAGCCTCTGGCTCTGTTTCAGCCCTTTAATCCCATATTTGTTCACAATTTGGAAACATTTTTCCCTTGCGGTGAAGATGTGATATTTAGTAATCAGCTAGTGTTTTCATTATCCTTGCAACAAGGGAGAAGGATTTAAGCACTACAGAAAGTGATTCATACTCTCTTGTTTCGGTCTTATACAGGGTCAAGTTGTCCGTGGAGGGACGTACACCCTTCTTAAGAATAATGGCATCAAATGGGATGTTAAAGATTCTTCTGGAAACAAATTATCTGCCCCTGCTGTGTGCTTCATAATCCCCCCAACTGATCCTGAGGCAATCGCTGTTTCTGAAACGTGAGTAATCATCTATGTATTGTTCTATACCTTTGGACTAAAGCTGTGGAAGCTTTTTTAAGAAAATTATATTTTCTTTTTAATCAGCATTGCTAACAAGCAGAAAGCTGTCAAGAAACAGGCTTCCAGTCACAAGGATATACTACTGACACGACTGGAGGATCTCAAGAAAGAAATCCATAGTGGCACTGGTACGTGATATAACATATATACATATATTCATGTCAGCTTCTTTACTGCATGATATACAGTTCTAATGGTTGGTCCTTCCTATTCAACAAACTACAGATGAGCTAGAGCAACAGTGTCGTCAGCTGATGGCAGGTCTGGAAAAAGTGACCAGTGATCTAGACAAGCAGGAAAAAGCCATTTATACTTGTGTGCGTCCCCCGCTTGAGCAGATGCGAGCTCTGCAAGACAATGCAGATCGACTGCAGGAGTTTAAGGTACTTGTCCATTCATATTGTTACAATTAAATTTATGTATCCATGTAAAAATATTCAGTCAATCTGACAACTGTTTCGAATTTGATTTCTAGGAAATTAAGGCTATTGTTCAAAAAATTGAGCCTGAAAAATCTTCCAAAATACAAGAAGCACAGACATTCCTGGCCACTAACCCTGCATGTGCCAGTGCTCCTCAGCTCTTCACCAAAGTGGATGAAGCCACCAAAAAATACAACAAAGTCAACTTGCTACTTGCTTGCTCCGAGGACAAGTATGCAGCTTATTTCATTTCAGAATAAAGCCAAAATTACAATGCCTACACAGCAAAGTCATATTAGAACACCCCAAAATGTTTTTTTATTTAATTTGTGTTTTGTTTGTTTTTACATTTTTTCAGACTTGTGAATTCCAACCAGCTTGAGACTTCCCTGCGAAATGGAAAGAATGTGCTGTCTACCTTTGAGAATACTCTGGTTAGGGAAGAAGTTGCCCCATCTAACCTGAGTGCCCTGGAAAAAACACAAGAAGATCTTTTGGTGAGTTTGGCCTCTTCCTATACTTTGACCTCTATGTAATTTCCCGTGTGTGCATGTGCATACACAGACACACACACACACAGAAACGAATACATAATCCTGCTTATTGGTTTTTCAAAGGAAAATGGCATTGAGCTGAAATCCAAGAAATATGCCGTCTCCGAGACTGAGGAGAACCTTAAGGCTGCCAAGACCAGTTGTGAGAATATGGCGAATAAGCTGCAGGAGCACTGTCCAGACATTGAGAGGCAGGAGGCTGAGGTCCAAAAGTTAAACACGCGCTTTGACAACCTCAGCAGACAGATCGACACCAGGTGAGGAACATCTCTGCTGCATGTGCTCCTTTGGATCAACGTGTTAAATATACTTTATTTAGAATCCCATTAAACATGGTATAACACACTGATTTATACTGCCTGTCACCTGAATTGCCTGGTGATGTGGCTGAATCACAGTTGAAGAAACATTTTGTATTATTGTTCTCCATTATAGGGCTCAGTGTCTACAAAGAGCCAAGACAGGATATATCAACTATCGCAATGATTATGATGATCTGAATACCTGGCTGTCTCGAGTGCCAAACTATGAACCACAAGAAACTGACGATGTCAAACAAGTGGAAGTGAAAATGAAAAACCAAAGAGTAAGTGTTTGAGCAAGGGTTGCATGTATATAATGGGAAATGCAGGTAATCCCCATGAGAGTTATCAGTGTTGACAACAACGACAAAACATTCTTAATCGCTTTTCCTTTTCACAGAATCTGCTGTCAGATATCGCAAGAAAGGAGGTGGACTTGATCAATATGTCAAAAAATGCACAGATGTATCAGCAGGCAATTAAGGTAAAGAGAGCAATATGACTTTCTAAATATGTATAATCTTTTTAAGGAATATTTGGAAAATAAATACCAAAAAATGTATTCTCACACTGCTTTAATTTGCAGGATTATGAAGCTGAAACAGAGAAATTTAAATCAATACTTGATTTTGAGGATGGCCTTGTTCCACAGACATACAAAAAAAGCAGACTGGAGTCCCCGGCTATAAAAGTAAAAGACGAGGTAATGAAATGTTTGATTAGATTGATTTAAGCCAGAATACTCATGCTTGCATAGCAAACAATGCATATGGCTATTTCAGTTTTGTTTATTTTAAACAATGACAAAATGTGAACTTATTAATCACTGGCAGAAATGAATCTGGAGGGGCAGGAGATGTTTTGTTATTCATAAAATATCTGTAATGTACCTTTTTTCCCACAGGAATCTGCCATTGAGGCAAAATTTACTGAGGTTAATGCTGTAAACAAGCAGAGACTACAGAGCCTTGAGTATGCGCTGAGCCTTCTGAATCAGGTAGATGGAGTTTATAATTCATAGTGAAATTTCATCACTGACTTTTTGTTGGTTGAGTACAAAGGGTGGAACTTAAAATAACTGCACTAAATTTCAAATTGCGTACACCCCCTGAAAATAATCGAATTCTATTGCAGCAGCAAGAGGTTCCCATTGTACAACAGAGTGTAGAGTCTGACAGTTCAGCAGTCCCAGGAGCAGAGCCTTGGAGGATAAAGAAGCAACTGGAAGATGAGATTCAACGTAGAGAGCAACTTGAGAAAGAAATTGAAACTGTTCAGACTGATATTTATGTGCTGGAGGGCCAGAAACCAGAAGACGTAATTCTCAAAAAAGAGGTGGTTAAAAAGCTCCCTGATCCAGAGTTGGATGAAGATCTCAACAAAGTTCAGCAGAAGCTGTCTGAGGAACAAAGATCAACACGGGCCCTGGAGAATGAACTGGAGGCACTCCGTGCAAAATTATGTGTGATAGGAAAGGACAAGGAGGAGAACGCTCAGCATTTTATTGTTAAAGAAGTGGTGCGTATTGAAAAGGACAAGGACCAAGAGGAGGAAATTAGGAGGTTGAAGGACGAGTTGGAGGAGTTGAGGAGACAGAAGACCATTAAAGAGAATGAAATAGTCAAAATTCGGAGTCAGGTAGAAACGCTGGGGCAGGAGAAGTCAAAGGATCAGGAAGTAATCAGAGAGGAAGAGGTTATTAAGGTGCAAAATGACCCAGAGCTTGAGAGTGAGTACAGAACACTGCTTGAGAGCAAACAAAAAGAGCTTGACAGCAGAAGACTACTTGAAGATGAGCTCAGGTTCCTTCAGGAGAAATTGAGGAGGTTGGAGAAGGAAAGGTCTATGGCTGAAGAAAAGATTTTAGTCAAAGAGATACTCAAAGTTGAAAAAGACATCTCGTTTCAGAGAAAAGTAGAAAACCTCAGAAGTCAGCTTGAAGATGAGAAAGCAAGACATAGGTCTTCACAAAGGGAAAAATCTGATCTTCAAAGGAAGATTTCAAGCTTGGAGGAAGAGAAATCAAAGGTCATTATTCAGGAAAAAATGCGTGAAATTGTTAGGCCTGAACCAAAGGCTGAAAACGAAGCGGCTAATCTCCGTCTTGATCTGGTTGAACAGCAGAGAAGATACAGGGATACAGAACTCCAGCTGAAAACTCTCCAAGATGACCTGAATTTACTAAGAAACAAAGGGCCACAAATAGAGGTCAAAGAAGTCATCAAAGAGATCATCAAGTACAAGACAGACCCAGAGACCGAAAGGGAACTGGAACAACTCAGGAATGAAATCGTTGAAAAAGCCCACCAGAATGAAAAGTCTGAGATGGAAATCCGGCAACTAAAGGAAGAGATTCAAAGATGGAAAGACACAAATCCCCAGGTGCAGGTTAAGGAAGTTGTAAATGAAGTCATGCAGTATCGTGAAGATCCTAAAACCCAGGATGAGGTGGAAATCCTCAAGAGAAAACTGGCAGAAGAACAGAAGAAGCGTTTGGACCTGGAGAGGGAAAAATCAGCTCATGAGGAAAAAATCAGAATGAGGAAGACTGACCTTTCCCAGGTAAAAGAGAAAGTCATTGTCAAAGAGGTTGTTAAAATGGAGGAAGACCCACTTCTAAAGTCTGAATGTCAAGCCTTCTCTGAGAATATAATTAATGAGCAGAAACAGAAGGATAACCTCAAAGATGAGCTCAGCAAGCTTCGGCGTCAAAAAGCTGATTTGGAAAATCAATTGGAAGAGCTTGAGCATGAACGAATGACCCGGCTAGAGGCTGAGAGAGAAATCTTGAGAATGAGAGCCCGCCTCAATGACCTGGAAGCCAGGGACAAGAAAACCATGGAAAAGGTAACTGTACAGCAAAAGGTGGTCCTTCAGCAAGATCCTCAACAAGAAAAGGAGCATTCCATACTCAGATTGGAACTTCAGGAGGAGAGGCACAAACGAATGTTGCTGGAGGAAGAGCTGAATGCTTTAGTACAAAAACAGGCCAATTTGGAGAAGAAGGGTGTGCAGGAAAAAGTGGTATACTCTGAAAGGGTTGAAGTGGAGAGAGATCCTGAAACACTTTTGGAGATCAACAGGCTCAAGAGTAGCTTGGATGATGAAAAGAATCGTTGCAACAAGTTGAACCAGCAGCTAAAAGATTTAAATTCCAGATTGTCTAATATGGAGTCTTCCAACACAAAGTCCCTACAAGAGCTAGAACAAGTGAGAGAAGACAGTACTACCCTGGAAAAGGAGAATCAACGGCTACAGAATGAAATTAGGAGACTAAAAGCAGAAAACCGTATTACAGCAAAAGAGACGAAGCACATTGCAGAATCTGAACCATTTGAGAATGGAAACCTGGAATTAAGACTGGTCTCCCTTCAGAAGGAGCTGTCAGATCTGACGAGCGTCACAAAAGAAAAAGAACAAGAAATTGAGACACTTAAAAAGACTTTAACTACCAAGAGGGAACAGAGGGAGAGTCATCTTCGACGCTCTGTTATCATTATTGACCCAGACACAGGCAAGGAAATGAGACCAGAAGAGGCATACAAACTGGGAATCATTGACAGCAAACTGTTTGCCAACCTCCAAGGCCAGGAGTGTGACTGGGAGGAGATCTCAGTCAAAGGTCCCAGTGGAGAGTCCTCAGTTCTTCATGACAGGAAGTCAGGTCATAAATTCTCCATTGAAGATGCATTGAAGGCTGGCACCATTACACAGCGTCAACTGGATAGGTATCTTAATAAAGAAATAACTATCCAGGAGTTTGGTCTCATGGTGTCTGGCCGAAGAAAATAAGAATCAAGATTGTTTTCCTTTACAGGCTAATTTTATTAATCACCTTGTTCAGTTGTATCCTTTTTCAGTTTTACTTTTGATTCTGCTTTCAGGGACTTAGGGGACTGCATATTTAATGATGTATAGAAGTATAAGGAAATCATTTTTCTTAGAGGGCATTCACAAAGTTACTTCTCAAGTTTTTAAATTTTCAAGTTAAAGACTTGCATAATATTGAAACATGGCAATACTGCAATGACTTTAATACTGGATATTGAAAAAAGGGCTTAATTAAAGGCTTTCCTGCTGACTAAAGGATATTCCATGCAGTTTACCTTAAAGCTCACTAACTTAGCAATGTACACAACATTTTAATCATCCATTTTAAATACATGTATCATTTATAAAGTTGTTTTTTTTTTTTATAAACAAACTTTATAAATGCAAAGTGGTGAAACAGGTAAAAGGTCAATTGTTCTATATTTTAGATTTAACATGAACAATTTCATAGTATAACATCCCATTTGAAAGATTCAAGATAAGAGAGTAATAAACAAACAGCAGGAAAGAAATTTGTTCTTAACTTGACAAGATTCCGGTCTTCTGTAAGCTCTGTCTACTACAGCAATATATTTTCTTTTTGAATAAAGACAAATTATGGTAGTCTGCAAAAATGACAACTGTGGTCATTTCTTAGGGTTTAAATTCAGTATTCATTACCAGCTCCGATTGCAGAACTGCACACATACACACCCACATCTGAAGTAATTTTATGGTAATTTATTTTTTATTCAAGTCTGTTTTATTCATTTTTTTTCTCATTTAAATAAATTTTGAAATACAAAACATTAAGCACTTTTTACAAGGTAAACATAACAGACTTCAAATTCTTTGAAATCTGTTTCCACTACAAACATCGAAAGTACAATGAAGCATCTTAAAAGTGCCATTTTACATAGACAAACTAGAGCATCACATATGCAGTACAATTTACAAACCGTCAAATGTTCAAGTAAATTGCTCAAAATTATATAGCTTTAAGTCCTGAGATTTAACAAATGTTTAATTATTTTCCACACAGATCGTCTCACCAGAAATGGGACCCAAAATGACTTTCATTTTTATAAAGGCCTTTTTCATTTTCTAAAGTTAAATACATATGATATTAATGATAATACTGATATTATTTTCTAACATAAACTCGAATTTGGAGCAAAATATAATATAAAGAACACTGCAGAAAATTAAACCCTTCAGATTATATCTCAGGATATTATTTCCTTAGCTTTTTTCTTAAAGAAGTGCATTTAAATTGCTTTCATGTATCATTAGTCAGTTGTACTATTAGAAAATAGCATCTTTTGGAAATGCATGTTAAATGCCATTTCCACCTTTTATTGTAGCACATTCAGCACAAAGCAGAAAAATACTGCGCTTAATGCAATTTACATACAGTATACAGTAGAAACATGGTCCCATGATTTTACAGAGTAGTTAATCAAACCAATAACAAGGATGAAAATACTCTATGGATCCCCCCCCCCCTCCCCCAATATTCTATCCAGAATACCAAAAATGCTGTTCTGCAACTTGGGAAACAAAACAAATATAGAAATAAATCAAAACAAATGAATGCAATACTGAGGTTATACTGAGGAGAGGGGGAATCAATGTTCAATACAAAAGTTCAAAACAAATCAACTTGGAAACATGTAGATCACGTTTCAAAATTCATTTAACAATCCACGACAACTGAGTTTCTCCATAATCATTCATTTGGCAAAATGACAGTAACTTGAGTGCAATTTAGAAAGGTCTCATTATACAGCACACACCATATGCAACAATGCATTTTTTATTTTATTTTAAAAAGGGGAGGTTTAAGACACCAAATCCTGACTATGTATGAAACACCTTCAGTACATTACATTCAGTGTTTACACTTAAGAGTTAACTGTCAGGTATAACCCTCTACCCTATCTCAACTGATCTATACTTCTATAATATGTAATAAAAGCAAGATTCCAGTTGGGGGACTGTAAGTGCAAGTTGCATTGTGCATTTCCGACTTTTACATCACAGCCACCCACTCACATTGAAACGACCCTTCCATTACCACCACAACACTATAAGAACATTAAAGCCATTCAATTTTTAATCAATGTTGCCTCAGTTCAAACTAGCGTTTTTTTTATTCTTTGAGACTTCATTGCAACTTTCTCTGTGCGTTTGCGCTCTCTCCGTGGACTTGGTTCCCATCTGAAATAAATATACAGCTGATTACTTTCATACTACAGTAAAACGAAGAGGAAAATAAGGACGACAACAAATGGGTAAAGGGGGGAATCTTTGATCTGACTATTTACACCTATGTAACACTACAATGCATCTGTTAGATGTAAATACAAACGGTTTGGCTTGAAGAATGACTGCAGAAACATCCCAAAATATATTTTTGTCTTCAAAATGATTAGCATTATCCTAATCTTGCCAGAGGCAGTTATAATTACCATGCCCTGTAGGCCAAAATCTTCAGTCACTGCAAGTATAGAAACAATCTACCAAATTCTTCTCATTGTGTAGTATAGCATCTGTGCTTTCTGAACATTGTGGTTCAAAAGCTCAGTGTATGTCATCAAAATTGCAGAATCTCCAGGGAAAGACCACCACAGACAAAATGCAGGACAATGAAGGAGAACACCTGCTGAAGCAGTTAAGCCCTCTTGCCCACTTAATAGTGATGAGACGAAGACAAAGGTTAATGTGTGTGGCAGATTACCTTGTAGACTTTGCTGTAAATGGGAGGACAGAGTGGATTGTGGGAGTTGCGGTGGGTGGAGCGAGCTAGAATGCAAACCACCAAATATACCTAGAGGAGGAAAGAAGACAAGTGCAGACAAGTAAAGTGCGCGTGAGCATGCACTACACCTCAGCAGCTCGGAGTGTGTGCAAGACACCCGTCCGCCACCGGAGAAAATTTAGCAAAACGTAGCAGATAGCGCTAAAGGTGACGCTCGTATTGAGAAATGTTTTTACAGGAAATGAAGAGTGATGGAAGAGAGGTCGCAACACAAGACAAGCACCGCAAGCATAACGATACAAACATACAATGATGATGCACGACGCGAAGACTCCTGTGCTGGGCCTGCATGTGTAGCTATGGTTACTGGTTGGTGGCCACAGACACTTACTGTGAGTCAGTCCGTGGTGAAAGGTCCCCGGGGCAGGCCCTGTGACGATGGCGTCTTTTGATCCCAGCTTTTGTGATGCGGATTCCGGGTTGAAGATGACAGGAAAACTGAACGTGTGCATAGGGACAATACCAGGGAGGATCCCCAGAGTTCCCGGTGTCAGTTTCTGGCCCGCTGTAGTAAATGACGGCGATAGGAGGTTAAGCGTTGGGGAACTTGACAGCACAGATGCTCCAGCAGAGCTCTTTGTGACCTTTATTGGAGGGACAAAAAAAGTTAAATTAAATAGTGAACTGATTTCACAACACATGATAAATCCTCTTCATTAGAAGTAACTATACTAAAGGAAAACTGCAGTCAAAATGCATAATCAACAACTATAAGCTATATACAAGATGTGCCATGTGCCCCACTAGCACATCTAATCTACATGCATATGACATATTTGGTCAGCTGACCATTTTTGTAGCTGGGAGAGAATACTCTTTGCAAAACAACAGGTATTACTTTTGATTTAACAGGAATTGTTTGATTTACTGCGAGCAACGGTCAATTGCATTTCGGTTAGAAAAACAGAGCACTGTACTGTATTATACTGCATTTGTTTAAACCTAACCAGTATGGTTTTAGTGAAAGGACAGAGGGAGAGAAGGAAAGAGAGTACAGGAGGACAGCTGCAGCACCCTGCTCTCACTTGACTCACAGCAGCTACTGGGGCAGACACGGGGGGTGCCACAGCAGGGTTCAGTGAGGAAGTGAGGAGTCTGGCTACACCCTGAGTGCCCACGGCAGAGTCCCCGTTTGAGCCACCAGGAGGTGCCACCAAGGTGAGTTTCTGAGAGGAGGGAGCTTTCTTTACTGTGGGGCTGGGCGACTGCAGGCCCGAGGCTTGACTGGGAGAGGGGGACTTGTGTGACGCGATCACGCTGGTCGCCGAGCTGAGCGAGCCGGAGACGCTCGGCGCCGCGCTGCTCTGGGGACCGCCTGGCAGGGAGAAGGCGGGCTTGAAGGACAGGCCGGGGGCACCAGAGGTCGAGCCGTGTTTCGGCAGGTAGCTCAGCGAGGAGCCTTGAGAGGGAATCATGTTGGCGACGCTGATAGAGGCAGGGTGACCGTTGTTGGGTGGAGCTGAGGGAAGGGATTGAAAAGCCTGTGCTTTCGATGCGACTTTGGGCTGCTGCATGCCCGGGCACGGGGGAAAGAACTTTGATGTTTTGTTTTGGGCACTGCCCAAGCTGTACTGCAGTGGTGTAGGAAAGCGCTTCTGGTGTTGGCTGTGCTGTAGGAAAGGCTTCAGGGTTGGGGAAGGTAAAGAACAGTGGCTGGTTCCTGGCAAACTGAAGCTCCTCTCTTTTGCCGGCATGCTGTCAGACAAGGCTTTGGTAGAGAGGGTTGCCTGGGCTAGTAGTTCCTTGTAGCCAGGGAGAATCAGGAGCTGGGGGTTTTCGGTTTTCCCATCTTGGGAGAGCTGCCCAAGCGCTAGAGCTTGCTCCGCTAGAAGATTGAGCGGCGACTGCGACGTAGCCATTGAAGACATCGTTGTGGTTTCAGACAGCTTTGGCACAGCGTTCCTCTCTTCCTGCAAGGCCAAGGCGGGAACGTTGTCAGGAGCAGACTTGTGTACTGTGGAAAAGCAGAAATCAGGGCTGGCCCTCACGTCACTGTTCAGGGCCGCCAGCTCCTCGGAAACAGACCCCAGCGAAGGAGGATTATGAATTAAATCTCCATCCAGCGAGTCGTCCATGCCGAAGGCTTGAATACTGTTGGGGCCATGGACCGGAGCGCAATGAGGCGCACAGGGACCATGGGGCCCCACCGACGAGCTCTCAGAACCGGACGCCAACACTGACGGGCTCCCAGACCCTGGCACGAACACGGACGTGCTCCCGGTGGGGGCTGGCGCTGTGCCCAAGGAGGTCACCTTTCTCTCAAGTTTCACAAGCTGCTCCTGAAGATAAAATAAGCAGCACTGTAAAATGGATATCACTTTTCCATTTTTAATATTCACAATCTTTGTCAGAGGTAACATCTGGCATACCTTGTTTTTTATTTTTGGGGCAGTTATGACTTTCTTTTTGGTCCTGTAAGTGGAAGCATAAAGATTGTGTTTTACAAAATGTGGCAGATTAAATTAACTTGAATGCACAAAATGAGTTTCTGTATTTGAGAGGTAAACAATTAAACATGACAATTGAAATTGTAAGTTCTATAATAATTCTCACCATCTGTAGTTAAAATGTCTGTTAATCATAAACAGAACATATTATGTTAGTTACACTGGCTATACATTCATTCAGAAACCTGAATTAACAAACCATTCAGCAATCACTACAGATATCCAACCATCTAGATTCTGTTTTTATTTAGGTAAATCAAACGAATGGCATGCTGTGGTCTAGAGCAATTTGAACAGCAGTGCAACTCATACTGGTAGTGGAAATGATCCATGCAGAAAGTACAGACACTCTAGCAACATGAAAATTCTGAACTGCAAGTTAGACATAAGGAAATTCTCTCAGCCTCCCATCTATCCAAAGCACTGAATAACATCCATAAATAGCAATTCAGCACCTAATATTTACCATTCTGTTAAACATGAAAAGTACAGGAGACCTGCATTTTTGGTGTTAGTCAAGAGTGACCCTACTTGCTTTTTGCATCCAGTTAACATGCAAGTTGCGGCATCTTCATGTTGCAGTTACAAAATTAACTCTGATTGCGTTCTAAATAGGGATACTGTTTGGAGACTTACCTACAACAGGGTCAGATTAAACTACATTTTTGTTTGTGCAACCTGGAATTCAAAACATTGCATTCCTTTTCCCATGGACATGCATGGTAGCATTTTGAACCATTTAATGTTAATCATTAACAGAGTCCTTGAGGGATACCTGGTTAATCATTTATATGCAAACACTACTTTATTTTCCTGTAATTATGTTAGTCTGGCTTATACTTACGGTAGACACGTAATGTGACAATGCGCTCTCCTGCTCTCTTTGAACAGCATCCTGTTGAAAGAAGGTTGAGAACATTTATGGAGGAAAGTGCAAATATACAACATGTTCATGTCGCATGCATGCAGTCAAGCGGTAGGCTGGAGTCGCTCAAATACAGTTTGTCCCTGTCGTGGATTAATATGGCCGTCCTTTCCCACTAAAAGCACAAAACAAACACTGAATGCTGTCAGGAATGTGATGCTACACCATAAAACAGCATTGTTAAGACAGTCAATCAGCAGGAAGGCCTTGCAGCTTCCAAGTGATTGACAAAAACACAACACATCACATGGAAGCTGCACAATCTTGATCTACCAACACCCAATACATATCAGTGGTAATGTTTTTTTCCCCAGAAATCAGGTATATCATCAGGTATATAATTAAAACAAAAAAAAAGGCAGTGCACCACATGCTGGCAATGATGGCTATTGCATTTGCTAATTACTGTTGCATTATATTGCCAAGCCATATCTCCCAGTCAATTTTAACTTTATAAACGACAACATAAAAGGGCTACCTAATCCAAGGAAATAAGGATGAAGCTGAAGAGCTAAAAAGAAGGACAGATTACCGTTGATTACATAAATACCCAAAAGGAAGAGTTGAGCTTCCTATCTTTTACCTCCTCAAAATCTTGCGATCCTACTCACCTTACTCACTGTAGGGTAAAGATTAGCAGTTAATGACAGTTCTCAAATTTAATGAGATTGAGGGCCTCGCTCTGCACAGAGAGGCTAAATCATCATTAGCATGGGTAGCAATGATTTAGGGAAATGCATCTCATACTAGTACAAGTGAAGTGTATTCTTTCACTGTTAGTCACCTGGCTTGCATCCATCCTTTTGGCCAAAGCGGTTTAACTTCAGCCTCCAGAAAAGCCTTCAGATACTCTTCTGCATTTTGGGACTTGTTTCTCTCCAGTTCATAGCTGCCCATTTTAAGCCTGACAACACTGCAAAGAAACTCCCTAGTACAAGAGAGATTGATCAAAAATTATTATTAAAAAAAATACACAAATACACAAACATATCTGAAAACTCTAAATTTCAGATGTCACCAATACGCCTCCTTAACATTCAGTCTAATTCAGGCAACTCCATGGTAACTGACATTACAAATGCAGGATACTTGTGTGGTAAAGTCCAATGCAGCTACGCAAGAGACAAATAATTTCCTCCTAATGGTTATAAAAGCATGTATCAGGCGATAGGGATACTAATCAGAATAATCGGGTTTTATTACAATATTGCAGACATGATCAATTAAACCACACTGGCAGCAAACTCTCATATAGCACGAAGTATAGCACAGGGTTAAAAATGATTTTAGGCCTTTCTTGTGATAAATGTAAACTGGTTACATTCTTTGTTTTGTAAATAGCAACTTCATCTTGTTTCGCGTGAATGCTGATGTTACAATTGAGTATTTGCATGAAGAATTGCCTGGTGCATACCTAATAATGCACTATGGCACCCTTCTTTGCTAGTCCAGTAAGCATTCTTTTGCTGGACACCTTTTATATGAGCCCCCACTGACTGTTTTGTTTTCTCACCTTATCTCCTCATTCCACTGGAATTTTTTCCTTGGTCCCATAACCCGCCTGCCACTCTTCTCCTCGTCATCGTCATCATCAGAGTAAGCCTTATCTTTCTGTTCCTTTTCCTTACCCTCCTCCAACATTCTGCAAGACAATATCGTAATTAAACATTTCCATTGGACAGAACTGTGGTAAAGTTCAAACAAACAAAAAAAATCACCTCTCAGTATCAAGGTTTCAAGGCTGAAGTACTTAAACTTCCCAACTGAAGGAAAAGTTTATGGACAGAAATAGACAACAATCTCCTGCTTTTGAACTCGCGGTTACATACTTTGCGAACTTGGCTTGCGTGTGAGCCTGACACTCATTCTGGTACTTGGAAATCTGTTCAGGCATTGATCTGCCAATGGCTTCTTTCAGTCTTTGAAGTGGCTCTTTGAGACGCCCATCCTGACAGAGAAAAACCTATGGTCATTTTCTGCTGTGAATTGTCTTTCAGTATCCACTGTCTTCAGTTAGCTGCACTGTGAATAACAGTAGCGAAAACCAACAAAAGGTTTGTCTTTGTTTCTAACCTGCTCATGTAAATGGAGCTTCCTTGCTCTTTTGACCAGTGTATCCTTGCTGCATGGGAGAAAAGAGGCCAGGTGTGCGTAGATCCCCGAGCGCATTTGGCTGTTCAGCTCTCTGGATTGAAGCTCAATGCTACAAACAAAAAAACAACAAAAAAACTGACCATAAATAAAAAATGCTGGACGGTGTATTTGAATGCAGACAAAGTTAAATGAAGTGAAGTTACTTACTCAAGTAACATGTTATTAATGTCTTGAGTGAAAAACTTCTGCTTCCCTTCTCCCTCTGAAGCTTTAGCAGCCTGTTGGATGGACCGAATTGATCAATCAGTTCCTCCCTTCTAACAGAACTGCACATTTCACAGGCAAAAGTGTTAATCGTGGGCGGCAGTGTCGTATAATGGTAAGGAACTGGTCTTGTAACCTATTACAGTTTCGATTCCGGAGTAGGACACTGCTGTTGTACCATTGAGCAAGGTACTCAACCTGCATTGCTTCAGTATATATCCAGCTGTATAAATTGATGCTGTGTAAAAGTTGTGTAAGTTGCTCTGGATAAGAGCATCTGTTAAATGCCTGTAAAGTAACGTTAATCGAGCACGATGACTAAAAAGTGCATAAAGGACCACGGGTAGACGTTCCCTTAATGCAGTTTTGTTCCACGCAAAAGGTATTATCAAATATTCAGAGGTGTATTGCCAAACATTAATTTTATTACTTATTTAATTTTATTTGTACTACCTAATATTTAATTACATTTAATACTGTATTACAAAGGCTAAAAAGGGAAACACCAGCATCTTTTGCAGATTGACAATTGGTTTCATTTTTATTAGGCTAATTAGAAGACTGAGCAAGTGGCTATCTTGGCAAATGCAGCAGCCCAGTGGAATGGATTTCTTATATGTTACTTTGCTAAACTACAAAAACACCGAACCAGTCATAACGCACGTAGTGTCACATCTGTACCTATCTTTCAGTGCAAACTACATAGTTATTATCAATATTTTATGTATTTAGAATTTGCACTTTGGTTCTTGGTTACCAGTGTTAACTTACACTGGTGCTTTCCCACAACGGCATGTAAAAGATGCTGTGAGCAATGTTGTTAGCTAGGTCTGGCACTATTCACCCTATTAAAGTTGCTATCATTCAGATTTTCTAGAATCTCCTGTTCAGTGCTATTCCATTTTAAGTGCAGTGAGGCATGCCATAGTACTTCACTCAGCATTAAACACCCCAAATAAAACCTGCATGTGACCTTAATAAAAAGCCAATGTAAAAATTCACTGTTTACTGTAAGGAAAGTAAACAAGGCCAATAAACTGTACCTGAGTCAGGTCTTTAATACGCCTCTCCAGAATGGGTGGCAATCCTTCCGGGAGTGAGAGGGGTTGCTTCTGAGTCTGTACTGCAGACTGAGGGTCACTATTCTCATCTAAGCCTGGGGGACTAGGCTCTGGAGATTCATAGAGTAGCTTGTCCAGGTCAATGTCAAAGTCAATGGTACTAGCTGCCTGGAAGAGATCACTCTCATTAGCACAGCCAATGAGAGAGAGGAGAGGATCCGCCACATTTAAGCTGGAGTCCATCTCTCGAACCGGGAGAGTCACGGGCTGGCTGCTCTGTAGCGGCTTTGGCTCTTTTAATGATGATTCTTTCTCTCTTTGGAATTTCTTCAACATCTCATTGACACCCAGGCCACCAGAATGCTTCTTTTTTTTCTTCTTTTCCTCAGTTGAATTGAGAGGCATAATGCTAATATAACAAAATGCAACCACAAAAATCTTTATCAGTAAGACAATGTGCAGATGCCACCAAGCTACAACAAAAAACAACCAAGCAATAACAAGATCCCCCTGAAAAAAGTCTATGTCTTAAATGTATTTTTCAACTAGCTAATTAACAGGACGTTGTTTTAAACAGCTCAAGGATGATAAAAAATCTCACAACCATTTTTCATTAGTCTTTCATCTCAGCTTAATGCAGAAACAGATTTGCTATTTGTCATTATTAATATTAAATATATTTTGTGAATATTACCAAATAAATACATTTAGACCAAGTGGGTCTAAATTTGGAGAAGGCAAAGATGTAGTGAAAAGACAAAGTACTCTTGTGATACTGCAAGAATCACAAAAATGACCACAACATTTTCAGCAAAAGAAACAAAAATGTCAGATTAAAACAGGTTTAGAATACAAAATAAATGTGCAAATGTATCCTGGGTTAGGGTTAGGGTTATCTAACATACCAGCTAAATATCTGTGTATCTGAAGACCACATAGAGAAGCATTAAAAATAGCAGCATCATTTTTTAAAACAAATTCAGTGTCAAAACTGGAGACAGAAAAGGAACTACTGTTGCTAGAATTTAGCGCTTACCCTGTCTTTGAAACTTTCGATTTTTTATGCTGCCCATCTTTTGTCTTCTTCTTGATTAATTTTACATCCCCTCCATCCTTCAATTTTTTCTTCTACAAAAAAAGAAGATAAAATCTTTGAAAGTGTTTTTTAGTATAACTGAACTGAATTACTCTTCAGCAATTTGTTTTCTTCAATTAGCCATAACTATTAAAAAACATTTGATGCAGCACAGTATTTAGCTACTGAAATCATAATTAGGTCCTTACTTGCACATAATGGTACCAGTAAATTGAAAGATGGTTCCTGGTTTGTTTTAATGATTACTCTCAGCAGATTGTGTAGATCAATTTTAAATGAAAGTGAAGCTGTTGCAGATGTAGAAAAAAAGGTTTTAGAGTGTGCTTTCCCATTTATGCTTTAGTATGCAAGAAACAATTTTTTCACGGCTAGCAAAATTATACCAAAACATCATGTGCACTTCATTTACTTTGATGCTTAATTAGCATCACCCAATGATTTTGGATTATATACCAATGTATCAGATGTTACCATATGCGAACCGTGTTAAGGACCAGTCTTAATTTTAATGTTGGAATAGACAAGTCAATACTTTCACTGGGGGTCATTCCTATGTTCCCAGGGTCCTATGTTCCCCAGATTTATATGGCACATAATGGGAACATGACAAAGGGTCCTATGTTCCCAGGGTCCTATGTTCCCCAGCTCCACATATGTGCTCTCCCAGGGTCCTATGTTCCTAAGGTCCTATGTTCCCCAGGTTTATATAATCCAATAAAATGATAACCATTGGTTTTGTTGTGTTTATATAGCGGTTTTAAAGCCTTGTTCCAATAAATAAAAAAAACTGGATAATATATATGAAATATTTTAACTTGAAACGGGTCAAATTTGACCCAAACACAATGGGAGGGTTAATGTGTGTTAACAGAATATTGAACTGGGGGACATAGGACCCTGGGAACATAGATACTCTCCCCTTTCACTGTATGTCAGCTATTCCACAGAAGAATGTCTTTTAGGTTAACTGCCACTATTAACACCCCACTTCCAGTTGAGCATTTCTGAGTACACTTACAACTATGACTACAAATAACACTTGGACTACACATCTCTACTTTGTCACGTGAACTATATTTTATATCAAAATGCTTTGAGATAGATGTACCTTTGGAGCCTTCATTTTCTTCATCTCATCAGTGAAATCGTCAGATTCAGATTCAGATGCCTGCCTGAACTGCAGCATTCCAGAATTGATGTAAAATCCACCATACTTTGTTGTGAGTGAGGCTGGTACAAGCTCATCGTACTGTAAAAAAGTGCTCCCATGATTAAACAAATTGTTACCATTTAGTTAGCTCAAACAGACAAGTCTTTAAAAGGCTGTATTGCACAGCAGTGTACACAAAAAATCACTTATGGATTAAGACTTACTGCCTCGGAGTTGTCAATGAATGAATCGGTTTCATCGTAGCCATAGCCCATATCAATCAGGTCCTGCATGCGGTCCTTCTTGCGTTTGTTTCCTCCCTAAACATAGAGAAATCACACAGGAGCATCAACATTCCTGCTCTGGGCATTTGGGAATATCTGAACTTTTTTGACACAAAAGAGAAAACTCTAAATCTACTCACATATTTTTCTTCAAACTTCTTGGCTAGAGTTTCTGCCTCCTCTTTCTGTTTCTCCTCTTCAACCTCTTCCAAACTTTTGATTGGCTTTTTGAGTGCATTGCTCTGCAGGCAAATATGTATTATCTTAATAGCTATGAAGTTTACAATTTAAACTGAATGACAAACAAATTTTAATGAAGTTTTTCGAAATGTGAAATTATTTGTGGAAAAATGTATAGTGCCTAATCTGGATTACGCATCTATTTGCAGCCCTACACTGTAAAGCTTTTGGTAAATAATTGTGTGAATTGGACCATGTTTGTGTCAAATAAAATGATAAATGCAAACATGTAATTTCTATAAATCTGCCTTTTAAAACTGGGGGTCCCTTAATAATTAAGATTTGATAAAGCACAAATGTACAACAATTAGTAAAAGAAACATCTTAAGATATTTCCCTCCCACCATTTCAAATACGTTTCCAACCAAAACGGAAAAAGGTGTCCAATCAAGAATTCATTTTAACAGTGTCTCTATCAATCAAACCTAATTACTGGGGGAAAAGCCAACATCACCAATACATCATCTACAGCGGCAGCTCAGTTTAATAATAAAGAATGACGTAGCAACGTGTACTCTTTCTCGAAACTTTTTTTTTTTTTTACCTTCTTCTTCACAAGTTCTGGATAATAAAACTCTGGACAGCGCCGTTGATCCGGCTCGAAAAGAGCAAGGACAATTCGCGCAGTTGTTTCAGACTTTTCTGAAACTGCCGTATGCACAACATTTCCTGGTGTTGTAACGGTTGACTCTTCTTTTAAGGGTATCTTCAGTAAAGTTGAAGGAATGGGAATATTGCCGGAAACACAAGTCAATTGCACCCTCCGAGGTTCTGCCATAGCACTGTTTGCTATCTAGCTAGGATCGCTAGCTAGTTACAGTCTCTTCTATAGCTTCCTTCCCTGGCAACTAGCTAATGAGAAACGAACATCAAACCACGTGCGTGGATTAGCTAGCGCCTATAATTGTTATAGATACCATGGTTTACATCTCGAGAGGCAGTTATGGTTCGCTGGATTAATGTCCTGAAATCAATTTAGCCAGACAGGCACTGTTTGAAACACATGCCATTTCCAGCGAACTAGTTAACATTAGCTCGCTACCAATTGAGCACGGCCAAAATGCCCAAGGAGCTGGACCTGTGAGAAATCAAGTATCGGTTGTACACCATATGTGGTTCGAAAACATTATGTTTCACATCGCAAAAATGATTTACAGTGGTCGAAACTGTTAGCCAGGAAGCATAAGCAAATTCTTAATATGTAATTTAGCTTGCTAGCCTACCGAGTCGGCGCTATGCACGAATTGTACATACAGCTTTCTAGCCAGATTCATCTGACCTGAAACGCGTGCACAGGGCCCCTACCAAAAAGTACACTACTAATTATCGCGTGCAATGTAATTATTTAAATGACATTACAAACGTGTCGTCGTTTAGGGTAACGTTAGTCTGCGATCTGACGTGTGATGTAACTTCAAGAAGTCATGCTTGCTATCTAAGTATTCGCTAGCCTGTCTGACAGAATTCTCAGTTTACAGTTTAGTCTAACTGGCTTTAGCTAACTGTATTTCCACTTCACACCCTAGTTCTACTGCCTTTGGGTTTAATGGGAATCAATTCAATTCCAGTTCATATAAAAATTAATTTGTCATATGAATATAACCCATTATAATGGTTTCACAAATAATTTCCTATAGGTAATATTCCCCAGTTTTCTCTCTTGTTTATCTTCTGACTGGACCTCCATTGAAACCGGCCGTTTCGTCATCATAATGCGCCTCGGCTCAAAGGTTGCCAACGTTATAAAGAAATCATTCTTGTAAGATATTTTCGAGAAGGAATAGGTCTGAGTTTACAGGTTACATCGGTTAATATGTTTTACGTTTATGGTGAAAATGTAATTTCTTAGGTTTAATTTTCAACTAATTACCTGCCATGACACGGCCTACAGCTGAAAAAATAAGTTAGGTTAGGGGCTTGTAGCTAATACAAATGTTGTGCGTTAAATTCCCAACTGGGTGCTTGGCTTTTTCTTTTGCGTTCAAATTGTATGAATTGATGGGAATTGTTATCAGACATTACAAAACGAATCAAGGGATACTGAAAGAGGTGCTAACAAAGTAAGCCAAAATGACAGTATGAATTAGATGAGAAGTGTGTTTGATATAGTTCTGGTTGAAATAACAGGACTGGTGCGGACAATGTCTAACATGTATAACGTGTCTCAGGAAAACAAGAAAGCAACCATGCCCTGGCTAGTGTGAATAAACTATTTATCTCTTTAAAGAAAGTTTTTTTGTGTGACATTTCTATTTCAAGGCCTCTATTACAGCTCACATGTCTTGTTATAATTCTCTCAAAATTATGAAATTATACTGATAGGAGAATATATGGACCACATATTTTTTCATTGTGCCATTGTTAAGAAAATGCTAGAGAATAACTGGAAATTGAATGGTTTTGGAGATTAATGGCTGCACAGGGATTAAGCTACATCACATTATTTATCAGTATGGGAACTCACAATATGTGTCTGGATTGATTTCTCTATGGCAGCATGCAGTCTGCAGCTAACACTCACGATGTACACATGCAATTAAAAGTTTCTTATTGTGTGTCCTGTAGTGGATTGAGTGCGTAACTTCTTCAGTCTTAGGCATTTCGTATATAACTGAAATGTTCGTGATACACAATTCGGGCTATGACTAAAAGCAAGGGGATTTTCGCCGGATGTCCGTAATCTGGCAACCCTAATCGTGGCCACGATCAATTCGGGACAATTTAGAGCTTTAAGCCTCAACTCTGCAGTTGTCTTACATTTCAAATGAAATTGCAGTCGCGTGGTGTTTGGGTATATCTTATCTTTTTGTTGTTAGATCGTTCTTTGTTTATATTACAACTTTGATTGGTTCATTGCAGACAATTGCACTTTGTCATACTGAGAGCATTCTAGTATTTAGTTCTAGTTCTACAGGGAGGTGAAGCGGAACTTTCTGGAGGATCAAAAATGCCAAATTAAAAGATAAATAAATAAATTCTAGAAAAATATAAAAAATAAATGAATGTACACAGAAACAAATTAGTATATAAAATCTGCATTTGTTTCCATATGTACTTATTAATTAGAAATATTGATTCATTTATGTATATATTTATTTCTATATTTATTTATTTATTGATTCACTTATTTTTATATGTATTTATTTGTGCATAGTTTATGTATAAAATGCAAGCTTACTGGGATTGCTAGCCAGTGAAAAGGGCAGACACATCCCAGGCGGGTCAAACTATAATGCTGTTTGTCACCAGTCACTCTTAGCAACTATTTTAATGTCTTGGCTTTCATGATCTATATGTCTCAGTGTCAATTTTTGTGTGAAATATAGTTTTTAAGCTTTTAAATGTAAGATGACAAGGTAGCACTGGAGTTTTGGGTCGTTTGAAGCCTCGCCAGCTTGTCACCTGTCACCAGTCACACAATCACATCCGCTGCTTTTGTGGCTACAAGCGAATCTATTCAGTTTCATCAGGTTTTGCATAAAAAATGTCTGCTTAATGTCAAATTCAGAGTGAAAATATAGTCCTAAAGGTTTTAAATATAAGATGAAGGTAACAGCGGAGGTGTGGTTAACAAGACCCAGCCCAGTGTAATATGGGCTATATTAGTTACTTCTCCAATCTCACTAATGCCTATGGCCTACTGGCCAGATAGCCAGACATTTGAAACTGGCTAACGTAGCTAAAAATGCTAGTCCTGATTATTTATTCTTGCACATGGATGCTTTGACAATTTATTCCAGTTAGCTGCATTACAGAGGTTGACCCTATATTTTGCTGCTTAATTAAGATTTGTCCAGATCAGTTGGGTGCTGTTCTCACATAGCTTAGCTACTGCCTGTTGAAGCCGTAGAGAGTTACTAGCTGGTTTGTCTGTCCTCGACATTGCAACTCTTTTGGGGCCGGGGGGAGAACAGTTCACTATCAAATGACGGAGCATGGCATAATGTGAGTCTGAGATCTTTGGGCAACAGACTGTCGTTCTGGTAGATAGGCTACCTGAACTGCCCACTATCACTCTCAGGGCCTGCCTGCGCTGACATCCTACTTTCCCACTTTGGGCTTGATTGCTAATACCCCCTCACTATCATAAATACATAAATAAACTTGCAACTGTAAGAAAAAAAGTCACAATTGCAAGAAAAAAGTCAGAATGAAGCAATTCTTTTGGCGGAAACAAGTTTCCATTGTCTGGGAGAATGAACTGATTTTGTAACCTATTTGGCAATACGTAGCCAACTAGCAATGGAAAAGCCATGCATACCAAAAAAAAAAAAAAAAAAAAAATAGAAATATGATTATTTTGCTGTTCTTGCTCTGTGTAATGCCCTAATGTTTGACTCCAGTAAAGAACAGTGGAATTATCATCCATCAGTTTTAAATGTCTGTATTTACTTCACTCTTTCCTCATTGCATGGCGCAATTATCAAATTATTGCAGATTATTTCCTCCACAATATAGACTGTTAAATTGCCTGTGATAACCATGATGGACAGATAATTATGCCAGCTGCCCGGATTACCTTCATGTGTGATCAATAAATAATTTGCAATAAATATAAAAAGGTGCGTAATAACTGTGCCCAACCTTAGACCACTTTTTCATTTCTGCATTCACTGCTGCAGGGACTGTCTGCCGCTCCGCATATTTGTTTGACACCATTTTCCAGGCCCTCAAAGAGGATTAATTTTCCCTTATGAATTTCTTCAATTAAAGTTTCAGTTTCACAATTTGAGTAATTTCGTAGGCTATTTTCTTCACACTTTGATCTGCCATTATTCCGACATTCCGCCTTGATGGATATGAAGGGGGATATGTGCTAAGCAGGTTAATTTAGGGCGTTTCCTGACCATTGGAGTGGACACAGCATGTTCATGCCTGCAAATCATATGTATGCTGATTTCATCTGAATGCTCTGATTTATCACAAGTAATGGGTGTAGCCTACATGGTGTTCGGTAAATCTGGGGATAACTTCCGTACAAAGAAAAGCAGAAACACTTACGCATATATTTCGTGCGGATTCTAGGAAAACTTTGATACATGCGGCCCCTGGTCACACTTCTCAGCTGAAGCGGAGAACATGAGTAGTATAGACTGTAGTAGGCGTAGTACGGTAGGAGTTCTACATCTCGAACTACTTGAACACATCTTTGCTAGGGAATGATAGCTAGGTCATGTGATACGAGTGGGTGTGCTCTTTTTCTTCCTTGGATGCTGTTTGCTGACTGTTCGACGTAGCTGGTAAAGTCCTAAAATGGCGAACTTGCACCTGAGAATTGGCGACTTGGTTTGGTGAGATAGCCATTTTGCTACATGCTGAACATTTGTAATCAACTGAGACTGTAAATGAGCTTGATAACCATTACAGTAGTTTTGTTGTGGGCGTTCATAATTCGTAGACTGGTTTATTGGTAGCTATTAAAATTACGGTGCATTGCTAGTTGGCACTCGCCTCCGCAGTCTGTTTGGTTAGCTCAGAAGGGAAGTATCAAACGTTAGATAATATTTTATTTTGTCGTATTTGTTTCAGGGGGAAGCTTGGACGTTATCCACCATGGCCAGGAAAGGTGAGTTTGCGAAAAAGAAACGAAAAGGCTACGTTGATTATCCATTATTCAGGCGATGCTTGTTAAAAAAATTGTACTTGCATGTGTTGAATACATTGTACAAGTAAGTCATTTTAATAGCCAATTGTGACATGCGTTTCATTTGTAAAGACTCGTCCTGTTAGAATGCTCTGTGTTCATACCATGATTATTTACTCTAAAATGAAGTTAACACTACCTTCGCTTAACTGGTGGCTGTCCGTGTGCAGTCAAGAATTAGGCCTTCCTTTTTCTTGACCATTAGGTTGTAAGTCCCCCCAAGGACTTGAAGAAACCAAGTGGCAAAAAATGTTTTTTTGTGAAATTCTTCGGAACTGAAGATCAGTGAGTGTTACTTCTCGTATAATTAATTAATGTTTGTCGGAGGCTAATATGCAACGATACATATCTGTATCATTAGTACTAAATGTGCTCTTCAATGTTTGTGTCTTAGAAACATAATTTGCTGTAATGATTGTGTATTTGTTTTTGTTTTTTTTAGTGCTTGGATAAAGGTCGAACAACTGAAGCCCTACCACCCACATAAAGAGGAGATGATCAAAATTAATAAAGGCAAAAGATTCCAGCAGGCAGTGGACGCAGTGGAAGAGTTCCTAAAGAAAGCCAAAGGAAAGGAACAGGTTACTATGTATCTTTTAAGAATATATTTCCATTTTTTAACTGCATATAATTCCCAATTTCAGCACAGGCACTATGTTCATATTCTAGGTCACATTTGACCTGTGACTGTAAGTTATGTGAAGGAGTATTGCAGCCCATTAGATATTCCCTTTGGCTGTTTGTTGCTGTATTATTGCGGCCATCTTGTTCAGGACCCGGGAGTGTATAGTGATGCTTCTGGAAAGTTGCATGCAAACAGCACAGAGCTGTAAATGTGCATACACAGTTGTAACATGGTCAGTATTTTGATTGAGGGCATTGCTGCAGGGAAGAATTAAAATAGCATGATTTGGGCATCTATGATGTTGGATTAATGTTGGACTGTATGTAGATATCTTGACTGACAATGTTGCTCATAAGTAGTCTTTTCTGAGCCCTTGTGCATGCCATAGGCTGTATGGGGGGGAGCTAGAAACTTCCAGACAAACACACATTGTGATTGGACAGCTAGGCAGTTAAACTACTCAATTCAAGCAGAGTATGTGCCTTGCACAATGACAGTTTCTGTCCAGATTGCCAGTACAAGTACCCAATTTCAACATCACTGTTAGCCAAACATAACATTATTTAAATTTGTACATTATTAGTACATTATCTGCTTATATGGCATACCTTTTCTAGTCACTGTTTATATAACTTACTTTTATTTAACATTTTTTATTTTTTGTTCTTTAGGCATCACATAATGGTAGTTCTGAAGACAAAAGCAAATCTTCTACAGCTGATGGGAAAAAGCGAAAGAATCCAACAACGGTGAAAGCTCTGTTGGAGGAAGATAAGAAGGATCTAGCCTCTCATAAACAAACCTTTTTTGAAAAAAATAAGGTTAGTAAAAATGCATGTTTGTCCTTGGAGTTCTTTTGTAATGCACTTGATGTCCCTGCTATTTTGTAGGAATATGAAGAGGAATATTTTTATATTTGACACTCTCCTCCGTACACACACACAATTCAAAAGTACCATGCACATTCTGACACCCTTTACTGCCCAGTATCTTAACTGTTAAAAAAGTGTTATGAAGACATGAATTACACTAACAGACCTAAATATGACATGAGGTCAGTTGAAATGTGAAGGAAAATGTTTTTCTTTTTCCCTTAAAGGATAGGTTTGGTATTTTTGAATCCAGGCCCTATTTTTGGATAATCTTGGATAATCGTGAGTAGTGGAGACCAAAATTTTGCTGATTGCTAATTGAGTTTCATTCTTTTTTTTTATTCTTTGACACAGCTCCCATAGAAATACATTGGGGGCAAATTGTACAGCCTTCAAAAATTTATAATAAACGTATCTTTCAAAAGCAGGAAGCTCAGCAAACCCTATCCTTTAAGGGTTTAGCTAACTCTGACCTTGTATGTTCTGTTCAGCAATTTCAGAATTCAAATGGGAGAGCAGAGTGATCTGTATCCATACACATCTATTTTACTCCACGAGACAGAAAAAGCTGCTGTTATTCATCACTTTTACAAGGGGGGAAAATGGAATTGCTACTATCCAGCTGAATAGAAAAGATAATTTCTATTCAGGCCTGTGGTTTTGAAGATTTTCTTTTTTTATTTCAACGAACATATTTATCTTTGCATTTTAGTGTTGCAGATCATAGATGCATTATTTTCAAGTGGCCTTTGTTTTTTCTCTTTGCATGTTTTTATTTCTATTTCGTATTGAATGGTTTGTGATCTTGGTAGATTCTGGCTGTAATAAATTAGAAGTTCTATTCAGAGAATACAACCTCTTCCATTGTAGAAAGTAAAGGATGATCCATATTTTCAACACTTCCTGCTCAGCCAGACTGAGAAGGTAAGATGCAGTGACTTAATTGCTGGACTACTGAATTCTGTGGGGAACTACATGCTTGAGATTTGTAGGATTGCAATTAACAGATCTCAGATCTGCATGTTAATTGGCAGATGAGCAGTGATCTTCCTTCCTACTTGCAGGAAGGTAATGGGTTGCTTGGTAACTTTCTTGATGACGCTTTATTTAAAAAAATACTTTTAAGTGGGGAGTGAATAGATCAAGCCAGTGGTTGTATTTGATCCTATGAATAATAATGAAAATACTATGAATGTTTCCTGGACAGAGAGAATGAATGCAAATTTTGCCACCAAAGGTGCTAAGGGTTCTAATAGAAGTTAAATGATAACACTAAATTGATTTTATTTATGTTTTAAACTGCTCTGATATGAAACTTACCTAAGATTTTTAGTCTGTACAGTCCAGTGCGTAGGTGTTTCAGTGTATATGGGGAGGCACAGACATGGATGTTGCTTACAAGGAATAACCACTGCATGAGCGAGATATTTAATGCAGTAAGGGTCAATGTTGGCATTACTGAATCTGTAAAAAGGGGGAAAACGCATACAGATAACCTGCAGAATCTATACTTTAAGGCAGTATTTAAAAACCCATTCCAACTTTGATATTGCCCTTTTAAAAAGTGAATTTGGAATTCTACTTACCAAACAAATGGCTGTTAAACTGATTCCCACTGCACCATGGCACTGCATTTTGTCATCTTGGTGACTTGAAATTTCCTTAGGAGTCATCTGGGTATAAACACTTTGTATTTATATTGGAGTAGATACCTATAAAATAAATTTGGTCCCTAATGGCTTTGCGTTCCTTGTTGAAAGGACTTTCAGTGACTTTAAGGGCAAAAATGTTGTGAACAATATATCTGTATAGTATCAACCGTAAATTCCCTTACATGTATACTATAATAAACACCATTAAAATGTATTGGTGCAATATTGAACGAGAATACGTAACACGCTTTATTCCTATTGGTGATTGACTACAATTAATATTGCATGCAAATTGCCTTGTGTAATGGTGTAACAAGATCCTTACAGTTGACCAGGGCAGCTCTTGCAGGGCAGAAATCTGACACACTGACTTGTTTGAAAGATGGTACCGTATGACGGTGTCATCTTGAGAGTGACTGCGCTCCTCAGTGCCACCCAGTCTATATACTCTATGGAGACTGCATGGCTGTATGCTTGATTTTATGCACCCGCTAGCAGTGCGTGTGGCTGAAGTACTAATGAGAAGAGGTGTCCCCATACTTTTGGCCATGTAGTGTATTTGGCTAACAGAGTACTTGTTTGACTCGTGAAGTTTAGGTTGGCTACATTAGTAACTAGAACATTAGGTAACTAGGAGTTTGGGAGTAATGAACAATAGCAATGTTGGATGTTAATTACCTACTGAGGGTAAGCATTTGAAATTACCCTTTTGCATAACCATTTCTGTGGCTAATTAGGGAATTGGTGTGTATTTTCAGACTTTTGGGGTAATTTGATTCATTGTCCTGCCTGATAAGTGAATAGGTCTGAAACCTAGGCACAGAGTGGTAAATTCATTTTTCATTACATGTTAAATTGAGGATTCATGTGGAAGATCAACCTGACGCCCTGTATTCAAGTGTATGCTGTGCTTCAACTGATTGCAAGCACAACACAAACACTTCAGACGATGTAAACAAGGGTTCTAAGCTACTACATGTACACAATTTAAAAAGGTGAGGCATTTTGAAACAAGAGGTCATCAGTTAACATTTTTATAGAAACTTTTTTACAGGAATTATATTTTGATAATTATTTGTAATCTTTAGAGCAAGATCCAACTCCCCATTCTGTGTTTGACATGAGGATGCATATTCTATGGTGTGGGGTGCAAAGTGGGCATACCTGAGCCCCTTGGTCTTCTGCATGTTTGCACAGTCAGGTCCAGGAATCAGTCAACCACGTTCTACTATGAGAATGTCTTTGGAAAATTCTAATTCTAAGGAGAGAAGTTGACAGGTGACTGATTTGATATGGAATGATCCATAACCTAATGCAATGTACTAAATAATACTTTGTGAAATGAGTCACACTTGCATACTACAAAAAACTGAAACTCTTAATTTGTTTATTTTCTCCACAGCCATGTTCTTCATTGGAGCCCATTAGCAAAAGACTGAAGATTATTGAGGTGCTTTGAATATCTTTATTGAAAGTGACATTTCATTATGGAAGCAGTCACTTTGTGCACATAAATTGAGTTAGAATTTTCTTTCAATTATAAATAATCTTTTGCATATTTTATACAAGTGGAATGTTTTGCTTCAGCAGGAGGCAGCTTCAACATCTATTCAAGCAGCAGACAGCACAGCTGTTAATGGCAGCATTACACCTACGGATAAAAGGTACGCTTCAAAACTATTTTGTCAGTTTTGCTTTTAACTGTTGCACAAGTACCATCACCCTGGGATAGTTTTTTTTTTCTTTTTAAATTTCAATAACTTACTGTTTAATGAATTTCATGTTAATGACTTAAATGTAAGAAGAGAATGATCCTGCTGACAGGAACTTTTGGAAAGTTGTCAACTTTGGTTTCCTTGAAAAAGTAAAAAAAAAAAAAAAAAACACAATCATAATAAATAAAAATTAAAAAATACTATTGTCATTGGAAAAATTACAGTTCTGACATTTTCCCATCACAGAATTGGATTCCTTGGACTAGGACATATGGGAAGTGGAATAGTTTCTAACCTGTTGAAAATGGGCCATGTTGTGACAGTGTGGAATCGCACAGCAGAAAAGGTAGGATTACAAAATTGCACGTGTTCATGGTACAACTTGGTCAGCGCTACATGGTCAGTGCTACATTAAGTGTGCATTGTAGTATAGAATGTAGATATTAGAAATTATGATGGTGCTGAATATTTTAGTAAGGCTTCTCTGCTGCAGTTATGGATTACCTAAAAAGCTATAACATCAAATAATTGATTTCTTTGAATAATTCTGTCCATTTGTGTGCTGTACTCAAAATGGTTTCATTGTTATTGAAAAAGGTGTATACTGAAGAATTTATTGAATGCGACTTACGTGATACTTCAAAGTATTTTGTCACTTTTTTGTGTTCTGTGCTTTGTACTTCTAATTGCAGTGTGACTTGTTCATCCAAGAGGGAGCCAGGTTAGGGCGTACTCCAGCAGAGGTTGTGTCCATGTGTGATATAACATTTTCCTGTGTGTCAGACCCAAGAGCTGCTAAAGATGTGAGTAAATGTGTCTTGTTGCAGAATGCTCAACAAGACCCGTTCCGTGTCAACTTTGCTGCCTCAAATATTTGGGGAAAGAAAGCAAGATGAAATTACATGGTCAGGGAATGATATGCATTTTATTGTTGTAAGTGGTTTCGAGTGAAATGGAGAGGCTAAATGCCTCCACACTGGTGCACTCATCAGTTTACTGTGCATATTAATGTCAATGTAAATCTGTTCCTTGATCTACAGCTAGTTCTTGGCCCCAGTGGTGTGCTTCAGGGAATCCGACCCGGGAAATGCTATGTGGAAATGTCCACTGTTGACCCAGAAACAATCGCTGAACTGTCGCAGGTAAGCATCGCTGCTGACGCTGACTTTACATGCTCTTCACCAAAGGTCTAAGCTATCTTTACAACAAAGATGCTTCCATAGGTAGAATGTCATTTGACTTCTGTGACCTTGTGTTCTATCTGATGTTCCATTTGTGCTGGATTTGATGTGCCTTTTTTAAAAAAAAAGCATGTAAAATCCCCTGTAAGCTAGTTACCAGACTGACGCACACAAAAGGATTTTGCTTAAGCAGGGATTGAAAATATATTATATTGTTACTCAGGAAGAGATCTGTAAAGTACTGCATGGTATTATTTCCGTTATTTTCACAAAGTAATGTTTGACACAATGGAACTGCAGCCAAACCCGCATCTCCATTAAGCAACTAAAAAGCATGCATTCTGTTTCGTATCAGCTGGTTGCTTTTCTTGTTTCTTATTCTTTGCAGTATTGCAGTTACATGTTTTTGGATCTGCATTTTGCCTAATCTAGCTTTCTAAGAAAGCATTTTGGTACCAATCTAGTCCAACACTACCCAAGTCACTTTAGCTTTTAAAAATGTACTGGAGAAAATGGTCTCAAGCCCTGTTAATTTGTCATGATGTGAAAAAAAGCTACATGGTTTGCAAATTATAGGCACTACATAAAAGGGAAAGTTGTCGGAAGGCAGCCTGATTTCATGACAAATTTTGGCCTGAGCATTCATAATTGATAGGCAACTACCAGAAGCTCCTTCTTAATGAGATGAGGACATTTCCCTCCATAGTGCCATGGATTACAGTTGAATAAGTGTTCATTTTACGCTTAGACACAAGGCTTGCTTCCTGTCAGAAACTGGAATGGTTTTCAGTCTGTTGCTGAATTAATTCCCTGCAGTGATGGTTTGGTAAATTGGTGTGCAATTTTCACGTTGTCCTCAGGTCATCACGTCTCGAGGGGGTCGATTCCTGGAGGCCCCGGTGTCTGGCAGCCAGCAGCTGTCTAACGACGGGATGCTGGTTATTTTAGCTGCCGGTGACAGAACTGTATATGAAGACTGCAGCAGCTGTTTCCAAGCTATTGGAAAAACTTCGTTCTTCTTGGGTATATACTTTTAAGTACTTCACTTTTCAGCAGCTGCATGTATAGTCCTGTATAACCTAATTATTAGTATTAACATAATTAACATGCACATTTTGCTGTGGTTCAATATTTTGAGTTTTCAGTCACAGTTGTACTTTGAATTGTGTAGGGTAAATATTCAAATATGTTGAGTCATTTCTCCTTCACCTCTCTTGTATAGGTGAAGCAGGGAATGCTGCAAAGATGATGCTAATCCTAAGTATGGTACAAGGCAGTTTCATGGCAACAATTGCAGAGGGTTTAACGTTGGCTCAGGTCACTGGTCAGTCACAGCAAACGTTCCTGGACATTCTGTGTCAGGGACAAATGGCAAGCACCTTCTTGGACCAGAAATGCCAAAGTATGTATGTTTAAAGATGAACCAATCAAATTAAGAATTAACTATTTTTCCTTGGTTACATTTTAAGAACTTGCATAGAAATTTATCATGATTTAAAAATATTTTTTCCAGTTTTTTCACCTTACTCACTGGCTGTTTAACTTTTCTGTTCAGATATCTTGCAGGGCAACTTCAGACCTGATTACTATTTGAAGCACATTCAGAAAGATCTTCGTTTAGCAATTTCAGTGGGTGATTCGGTCAATCACCCAACTCCAATGGCTGCAGCAGCCAATGAGGTAAATCTTAATCTGATAATTTCTCACATTTTATATTATGAAATAGTAAAACTAAAACCCGAGTAGAATTTGTCCCTCTCAATGCTTTTTGTCATTTTCTGCACCTTTTCCCATTTAAAAAAACGGAAGCAAATTCAATTTGTTTCCAAAGGGTTCAATCCATTTTTCCCACCATTAAACTAATTTTATCCTTTCTGGGCTCTACTGTGCTCCCATTTTTAGGACCATTTGCTCCTGATAATCGATCTGTGCTAACTGGGGAAAAAATAATTTAGGAGCACTTCTGCTAATTGAGGTGCATTAATGGGCTCCTACATTTTTCAACTTGGAAAAAATGGTAGCATAGTGCCCTGCCTTTTTCAGTACATAACACGATCCATTCACTTTTGCTTACACAAATGAACTGATCACCTTGCCATTCATCAATTTTCATTGTTAGTATTTAGTAAGTTTATACTTTCCAAACACCCCACTTATATGCACTAAGCCAGATGTGGTAAATTGGATCTTCATCCCCACCAAGCTGTAATGTAAAAATGGTAAAACGACCTGTAAGGATCTGGCGAAGCAAGCACTTTTGGTTCTGTGATATCAGAATTATGATTTTACATATACCCATGATTTCTAAACTGGGGCATCTTCAGAAATTCCCCAAACCCAAGTTATCATAGTTTTACCACAAGTTTGATATTTTCACTGTTTCTAAACTGAAATGATAATGTATTGTAAGGTAATTGATATAGAACATTTATTGAATATATCGCAGCTTTGTTTAAATTTCACATTTTAGCATTTTACTGAGCAAGTTTTGTCAAGCCCATCGCAAGTTGTTTTTTTGCAGTAATCCTGTGTGCTTTTTAAAAAAAATAGCATTGATGTGGTTACTCTGATTTGCTGATTCTTTGCCTGTGTGATGAAAAGCTGATTTTTTTTTTTTACTGTTTTCCTCCCCACAGGTCTACAAGAGGGCAAAAGCCCTGGACCAGTCTGACAATGATATGTCAGCGGTATACAGAGCCTATATTCACTGAATCTTAAAAAGGGGTTCAGGCTTTCCTCCATATACGTATACACTTTAATATAATTTTTATATTTACTTTTTTATGACTCTGCCCAGATCCTGCCTATTTGGCAGCAGTGATATTTCTTCCCATATGCGATGGGAACTGTTTGTAAGCTTAAGTATTGCACTGACTTTGTACTAGAGTAATATGAGCTTATTCGGCTCCTCAGTGTTTATAATAGGGTGAAATGCAGTATCTTCTGTGTTAAACATATACCTTTTATTCATTGCACTCAAATTTTAAAGGGGATTTAAGTTTGACTTGTCATTTGTGGCCACTCATGAGTTCCATTATTTAATTTGCTATCTATACTTTTCTGTATTTGTCTAGAATGATGTAAATGACAAAATTGCTTTTATTCAGAGCTGGCTCGAGAGGCATCAAGAAAATACCATTGCAATGCCTTATTATTGTAACCCACAAGAGATGTATTTATTTTATCTTCTGAAGCAGTCTTATTTCTCCAGTACAGAAAACAGGGGAAATTACATTCCCATATTTTACAATTGTAGTATGTTCCAATGCCTTAAAACTAATGCATTTTCAGTTAACTGTTAAGGAAACTTACATGGGGTTGTCGTTATTCAAAATATGTGCAAAGTATTATAGCATCTTTGTACTATCAATTATTAGAATTTAAACCTCTGCACTTTTATTTTCTAATTGTATTATGGACTGTATATCATTGATTGAATTGCATTGAATAGTTCCCTGTGTACATATTGCCATACTCACTCAGCTCTAATGATGTGCTGCTAGTTCAGCTGCGTTTGACATTTTGTGCTTTAACACTTGTGCTGTTATTCACAGCACATAAAATGGAACAGTCTATAGATTTTATCCAGAATTCATCAATGCAACTCCACCTTTGGAACAAAAAACAAACTTGTACTTTTGTGAATTGTGCACACCCATATGGATATAAGTAATGCAAAGTATACTCTGGAAAACTGAGCATGCGTTTTAATTTTGGTCCGTAATGGAATTGGATTGAATTGGGGAAATATTTTATCATATTTAATAAACTAAACTGATAATATTTAGGACACATTGTGGACATTACCTTATGTTAGTGTCTTGTCATTTTAGTTCAATTTAAACATTAATAAAATAAATATGTATAATGTAGGTGCATATTGGTAAAAATATTAGTTTTAACTGAAGATCATTTTAGTCAACCCAGTTTTATGTATTCCAATAAATCTTTCCCTTGTAAATGTTCAAGTGTATGCATTTTTGTCAAAAATAATTCTAAACTCTGTAAGCTTGTTTCAGTTTTAAGTGATTATGGCTACTCTGTAATTCTGAAATATACAATCTGTCTTATACAGTTGTCTGTATGGCTAGTGTTTTAATGTGTTCCTTATATAAATGCTTTCCTTATTTTGTCAACATGCTGAATAAAAACAGGATAATGGACAGTGTGCAGTTTAGATGTCTTGCGAGAATTGTTTTAAAAAGAGGTGAACGAATTGTATTTTAGTGTGGTTACCTTTGTAGTTTTGTCTGTGTTGTGTAAGCAGACATTGTACTTAAATTAGTTTAATTACATGACCAGAGGTTATTTTGTGTTTCAAGACATTTGTACAGTTGGAATTACCGTGCTGTTAAATGACTGTGCCATCAAAATTGCAAAAATTATAACACGTGAAGTATCATCAGTCACAAGGCTGGTATGCTTGAATGGTGGCCCGGTGGCGCAGTGGTTAGCACTATTGCCTTGCAGGAAGGAGGTTCGACTCCTGGCTGGCTCATTGCGATTGCAAAAACGATAGACCTGCAAAACCTGCGTCAATCTGTTTCTGGTTCCAGTGTAATTTGAACGATTGGATACAAGGCTGTCACATGATTGCATACTTCAGCACATCGTTTTGTGCATGCGTACATACAAGTTACTGGTATGTTGGTTAACTTGGTAGCCTTGTATGTAGCTTTCTTAGCTATGAAGGTAGCTAACAATCTTCTATAGCTGGCTTTATCATTTTGAGAGTTAGCAGATGACTTGCCAGAAGATAATGCCACGGTTCAATTCATATCGTGGAAATTTTGCACATTGTAGCTAAATGAAGTCAGGGCCAGAGTTGGCCAACAAAAAGATGTCATTGCTCTAACTTTATAAAACGATCCATACGTCAAAATGACAACGTACCAGAAAGAGATTGAGGCAGGTTTTGCAGGTCCACCATTTTTGCAATTACATGATCCTCTATGTTGAGTTTGCATGTTCTCCCAGTGTTTGCCTGAGTTTCCTCCAGCTGCCCTCTTTTTGCTTCCACAGCCAAAACATGATGGGACTAAAGATGAAAATTAGCCTCTCTGGCTAACTGGTATATTTACAGAAATGTTATGTGCATTGCCCTTGCCAAATGAATACATTAAATGCAGAATGCACTCAGGAATTTCCTCAATGATGGTTAAATTAAAAAATAAATTGACAAGCATAACAAAGTCATAGCCTTTCAAACCCCAAATATTATTTTAATGGAGTAATATCCCTCCAAAAATTAGAAAGTTCGACGTCATGGAACTGGAGAGGGCAGGGAGGCCAGGCGGTGACGCCTAGGAAGTAACGCAAAACAGCCTCTACTGCGCATGCTGGAGGGCAAAAATGCGTGCTGCCCATTGAATTCAATGTTGAAAACCAAGATGATTTAACTACCAAAGAAAACCTCATCGGTCAATTTTTTATGATCATAAATTTCATTATGTGCAGCAGTTTGTGAAACAATGGTTGTTTTTGTACAGAAGTCTTGGGAAAATATTGCATTTCACTTATATTTCACATGTCTGTGGATACAGCCCACTGACTTGTATGGATCATAGACATGCATATTTAACTAGATAGGATGGCACGCCTTGAGCTAACCAGAGACTGGAGCTAAACCCAGCTAGTGAAGTCCCGGAAGTAAGCCTGTACTGCGCGTGTTTAGGGAAAAACATGGGAGCTCCCATTAAGCGAATGGATCAGTGCGAATATTAGACTTTGAATTCTAAATAAAACGAGGACAGTATTTTGAAACTCGATTGACGACCGTCACGTTTCATATGAAAAGCAGATTGAAAATATGCATTATGTAATAACATGAACTCTAACATAACATTATATTTATCTGGCAGACGCTTTAATCGAAAGAATCTACGGTCTGGCCCCGCCTGCCCTCCCCAACATCAAATCTATGCTCGCCAATACCTATTCATTTCCTATGTACGCTCTATGGTGTCGATACAGCCAATCGGTGAGCGGAAGTACTAACTGGGTACACCCGAAGAAGGCGGGGCGTACGTAGTAGGTAACTGTAGGCGGTACAGTTGTGTGTTGATATATAACATATGGTAATTCACAAAATAATATCGGTCAACCTTGGTAGCTCTTTAGCTAGCTACGTTTTATGACTATTTTAAGATGTCAGCGGCGAGTCAAGCAGAAAGAGCCGTCTTGGTAAGTGATAGTGACATGAAAAATAGCGTTTGCAAGATAACCGTGATGTACACAAATCCTGTCAGTGAGAGTGCTAGCTATATGGATGCTGTTGATGACAACCTAGCTAGCTGTAAATTGCGTTAACTAAATAGTGTTTGTGTAAAGTGACACTGATTTGCAGGTTTAGAGGGCTCCCAGGTCTGCGTGCCTCTGCATAGTTTATATATGCGGCAAAGAGAAGAGAAAGACATTGAAGCTAAATGAAGATGTCTGAGTTGATGGTTTGGTATTTCGTGCCTAACGTTACTAATTAATATCCTGAACGTTAATCCTATTAATTAAATTGAAAATATAGGGACCACGACGGCAGACTCAGTAATTTGGGCAAAAATACTACAAATGCGACGCATTATATATTTAGGCTAATGTTTTGGGTTAGAGGCCTACTTGGCTGGCATTGTAGAAATTGATAAATGTAATACATGTTACATGTATTATTTCTGTTAACATATGCATACGAATGCATTTATTGGCTAAAGAATGTGATTGACTTGGCTTTGATATCAGGAAGAAGAATTCAAATGGCTTTTGAAAGAGGAAGTCCATGCTGTCCTGAAGCAGCTGAAAGATATATTGAAGGTAACGATACAGTTGCAAGAAAAAGTTTTCGAACCCTTTTGAATAATTTCTGCATAAATTACTCATTATATAAATGTGATCTGATCTTCATCAAAGGCACAATATTAGACAAACACATTTTGCTTAAACTAATAACACACAATCAATTGCACTTTTCATGTCTTTATTGAACACATTGTCTAAACACTCACTGTTCAGGTTGGAAAAAGTTGGATGTGAACCCTTGTATCTAATAACTGGTAGGACCTCTTTAGCAGCAATAACCTCCAACAAATGTATCCTATGGCTACCAATTACACTTGCACATGGTTAGGAGGAATTTCAGACCATTACTCACAAAACTGCTCTGTTCGGATTTCTTGGATGAACAGCCCCTTTACGGGGATGTACCACGAAGCGAGATTACGGTGTCAGTGAGCTAATTTAAAATTTAGACCTGGGTTTCTCGTATCACGAAGCTGACTTTTTAAATCGGGGTATCGCCGTGGCAATTTACGATGTACTAACCTGGTCAAAGGCAGGGTTTATTCAGGCTATCGATTTTGAATCCAATACCGAATTAATCCGCGGGTTTTCTCTGCGAATAGTCTACACTTCACGGAATATAGGCTACATTCTCGACGGTGGGAATAGGCCTACAGTAGGCTAGGTATATAAAAGCTTCTGGAACACTACGCATCCATATCTACTTCCCTTAATTATGGGACAATGGTCATAATTATTGAGTTTATGGATTAACTTTGGTGTGATTGCTTCTGGCACTTGTCCTGTATCAAGTGTAAGAATTAGGAGCTCTAGAATGAGCATTAGAAATAAACTTTAGGGCAATTTAGTGTGAGTAAGAGAGAGATTCGTTAGTAGTGGAAAGGTAAATGAGGTATAACCTAACAAATCTTATTATTTAGCTTTTTTGCCCCTGGTTTGTTGGTGACAACATTGTTACTTTTTGACGTTATGACCGTTTTATGTACTTTGTATCCGTTCAGATCAGTATTTGTTCATCTGGTGAGGAATGCACTGCTGGAGTAAGGTCCATGCTGTACTACAACAGGCTAATTTTTGCTGACAAGGCCACTTTTATGGGAACGTTCACAGAGTTTGATTAAGAAAGCCTCGTGTTCACTGAGCAAGTGGATAACCACCTTCAAGATACCGGTTAAGCCTGATTGTGGTTGTTAGGGTTTGATAAGGCAGCTAACGCAAATATACCCTGGATATGTTAAGATACCCGCATAGTATACCCCCCAGGTCATGTCACAACATCTCAATTGGGTTAAGGAGTGGATTATGACCTGTCCATTCCAAAACGTGACTTTTTTTCTGTTGAAACCATTTTGTTGTTGATGTGTTTTAGGTCATTGTCTTGTGGCATCACCAAACTTTTATTAAGCTTCAGGTGATGGACTGCTGGCATTTCCCTGTAAAATGTCTTGATACAATTTTGAATTATTTGTTCCCTCAATGATTGTAAGCTTTTCAGACCGTGAGGTGGCAAAGCAGTGCCAAACCTTCATGCTTCACAGTTGGGATGAGGCTTTGGTGTTGGTGAGCAGTGCTTTTCCCCTCCAAACATAGCACTGTGCATTTTTGCCGAAAGGTGCAACTTTTGTGTCATCTGTCCATAGAACATTGTCCCAGAAGCGTTGTGAAACATCCAATGTTCTTTTGCAAGCTTGAGATGTGCAGCAATGTTTTTTTGGAGAGCAGTGGTTTCCTCTGTGGTGTCCTCCCGTGAGGACACCACAGAGAAGATAAAACTGCACATATCCTGAATTATAAATTCCTTGAACACAATTGTGCAAAATCTGAGGGTGATATGCGGAACTACTGAAGATCTGCAAAGCAAATGTAAGCAGTGTACCCTGGTGTCCCTTAGTGTATCCAGATCTGTGCATTTCTGTAAATTATAACATAGTCACGTATTGCACAACAAAATAACTGTTTTGACTCCTGAAACTCAAATTTGAATCATTTCAAATGGGAATTGCTATCTTTTCATCAGTATTGAGGTCTAAGATACCTAGAGGTCCAAAAACCTCAAATCTAAAACTTGTTCAAAAATGAATAAAATAGTTTTTTTTGTCCATTATAAAGCATGTTAAGTTACCTTGTTTGCATGGGTTTCTTGGCTTTATCTTGCTGCTACAGTACGACAGAATATGAATTTTTGGTGGTGAAAGAGTATTTTTATTAACTCTGACAGATGCTATTGTCCAGTGTGTTATGCTCGGGGACAGTAGTTGCAGATGAGACTGCAGAGAGCGGGTCCTTGTTAAATGGATGACCTACACGACAATGGTAGCACTTAAAAACTCTGTATTTGGAATAGTTGTTGTGTATTGTCTACTAATAAAGCTAGAACACAGAGTTGGTTGTTTCTACTCATAGTTTAGTTGCCGGAGCACTGATTGCCTGAGTTCAACAATCTTAGGATGCCAGCATCCTGGCCACTATGGGGATTGCACAAATGTGCAGTAATTCAAGCAAAAAGTCATGCTATGGAAATATGTACAGGCTTTTTATTCTTATTTTTCTCAATTCTTTTACTTACTTTTTCACTGCTTTACTTTTTCTCTTCACCCAGGAGGCATCACGCCGCTTTTCAATGCCAGCAGGGGGTCTGGAAAGCCAACTTAAACAAGAAAATTTCATTCTGGGTAGCTCAACGTAAGTAACTAGCTAAAAGCAAATCTAATTTCCATGAACATATCCAAATAATATGAAAACAAAAATTGAACTTTTTCTAAATTCAAATTCCATCTGACCAAGCACATTTAAAAAAATGCTATTTAATGGCTTTGGAGTGGCACATCTAATGCTGCAGTTTGTGTCCCATAGCCTAGATCAAATCTGGACCATATCTGTGGTTAGGAGTCACTTTTGGTGTTAGACCATAAAAATGGATATCGCATGAGTGTTCTTCTGCGCAATGACTAGTCTAGCCTATAAATTCTGGCTTTGGGGAAGAAAGACTTAAAATCATACTCTACATTGCTCATCCATCCATCTACAGTCAGGTCCATAAGTATTTGGACAGTGATGCAGGATACACCCTGGAGGGGTTACCAATCTAAGTTAGCTAATTCACTCACACACTCATACCTATTTGTAATTTTGAGTCTCCAATTAGCCTACCTGCATGTCTTTGGACTGTGGGAGGGAACTGGAGTACCCAGATGAAACTGGGGACACGGGGAGAATATGCAAACTCCACACAGAAGTAACAGTGCGACCCATTACACCACCATGCCGCCCGGACTGCATTGTTGTCTGTCCTTTTTGTATGTACTCAGATCATCCGTAACACAGGAGGAAACTAAAATACTTTTAGTCCATTGATGTGAAATAGTTTAGTCATGGAATATGAACTTCTTACTTTGAATTTTAAATAACTCTTTGATTGCTCTCAATAGAGCCATTTTTTTCAAGATGTGCGCGTCTCTTTTCCTAGGCAAGTTTTCCACTGTTCCAGTGGCTTTTTGATTATTAACCTAATAGTGGACAGTAGTATCTTCGGTTTTTATTCATTTGTAACTCCTGCCTGATTTGTGAAGGTCAGCAACAACCTTTTGTCTTGCTTTTTTTCTTGGTGATGAAGGGCAAATGGATTTGACATAATTTTTTTATAGCCCAGTGAAACAGGAAGCCATGGGAGTAGTACAATTTCCAAGGAATGATATGAACTGTGGTGATTTTTAGTTATTTATTTTATTTAAAATAATTAATAAGGCTATGAATAACATTAATGTTATTAGTGTAAAAGAAAATTTCCACATTTCTGAGCATACATTACACCTCACTTTCTCTATTGTTTATATTATGCTGCCTTCTTTGTTCATCTTCGTTGAGGGTGTGCCTTATTTTGGAGTGCACTGCATTGGTATATATAATTGAACTGTATTGAAGAGGGCATTGCCATTTAGCCTGACTCAATATTTTACAATTCATCATTGATTGCCTGCCATTACCATAAAAAATACAGCATCTATTTCTAGAATCTGTTTTTCACGGTTGATTCCACAGGAACACTGCAAAATTGTGTTATTCAGCTTCATTCCTGTAATTAACATACGAGGAACAGCAAACAAGGATGAGAATAATTACAGATCAGAACAGACCGGTCATCTTATTTTAGTAATTTAGTTCTGTCACTATGCCGTTAGTTTTTGAGGAATCCCAGTCTGGATCCACTTTATATTTTGTAGATTACCCATGCGTGCAGAAGTGTCCTCTGAGAGTCTGTGAAATAAATCGGTAATCATGCCTTTCCTTTTTTAGCATGGACCAAGTGAAAGGAGTGCTGACATTACAAGGGGAAGCTCTAACCCAGGCTGTAAGTACATTTTTAAAGTGCTTGGAATGAGCCTGAACTGTCTTGGACAAAAGATAGATACTCATGTTGTATTACTTAAAGATAATTATTTTCTTTTGTTATGCCAGGTTCCTGGAGTAACTTTTAACTAAAGTCATTTTTTTGTCTTGAAGGATATCAATTTAAAGATGGCCAAAAGTAATCAAGTGATGCACTTTGCATTTCGTGATGACAAGCAATGGAAAATGCAGCAGGTGGGACTTGGTTTTTAATTTAATTTTATGTGGTATTTTTATGTATCCACTAAACTCTTTTTGCTGTTGTTGAGAATGGCTGCACAGTGAATAGTGTTGTTTGCTCTGCTAGCATTTTAATCACTTGATCGTCTGCAATCTAATTTTTGGATCCGTTTCCCCAGATTCAGGATGCCAGGAACCATGTGAGCCAGGCTCTTCAGCTGCTGAATAGCCGTGATGAGAGTTACCACTTTAAAACGGGGGCAGAAGTTAACAAGGTTAGTTGTCACATTGTCTCACATGACTATTGTCGTGAAACAAAAAAGACCCTCTTCTTTAAAATAACTTAAGTGATACGCATGCATCCATTATGTGTTCTTTCCTGTCCACAGCTAATGGATGCAGTGATGATGCAGCTAACACGGGCTCGTAATCGTCTTACAACCCCAGCCACTATGACACTGCCCGAGCTGGCCTCCAGTGGCCTCATGGTGAGCCCAGTATAAACCAAAACCCACACAAACCTGTCCCGACTCTATGTTTCGCCTTTCACAAGCCCTTTCTGTTTTATTTTTTCTTTTTAGAAAATGTTCACGCCCCCAATGCCAGGAGATCTGATGGTGAATTTCTACATCAACCTCAGCAAGCTGTGTCTGACAGTCTATCAACTGCATGTCCTGCAGCCCAACACTACCAAGGTAGCAATGGAAAAAAATTTACAGACTTCCTGGATTTTTAAATTTACTAAGTGCACGCCTTGGGAACCTAGTTAACAGTCCTGAGAATGACATGTCTTGCTTATAGGGAGTGATGTTATGGGGGCACTGGATATGCAAAATCAAACTAGACTTAAACATTTGTGTAAAAACATTGTACAATGAAGATTATGGTTTATGCATGGTGCTTTTCTTAGTATGTTTGAGAATGTCAGCACAGAGTCGACATCTGTAACATAAAAGTGAGTGAGTGTTGACAGAATGATTGAGGATGCACTTCAGTTAGGATTAAAAAAAACATATCTTCATATTTTCGATGTCGCCACTCTCATTGTTACAGTAGGCTACCAACCAGCAGGGGGTGCTGTAGCTGCAACTCCCTCCACTCATGTCTGCAAACTGGGTGTCATCTCTGACATTTGCAATGGGATAATGGCTTGAGAAGTGGCTTGACAAAGAGGCTGTCGTGACCTTTAGTTGGCAGAGGACTGAAGTACCATGCAAGAAATCAAGGGGAGACAAACAAGTGGCCCGTATTATAAGGCACGGATAGCATTAAAGCGGTTCGTTTTAGAATTAAGACTATTATTACTTCTTTCATTGGGCAAGGGTAATAACCAGTGTCATAAAGCTATGTTCTCCAGACTATGTTGCTTAATGTTAACACATGGCTTAACGCTGGCTCGTCTTGTTAATGTGTGGTTCTAGTACATGGATGGGCCCCAGTCTGGAATCGAGACTATATCAGTGGCAACTGGTAGCCCCTCAGGGAGATGCATGATTGGTGATAGGGTCTCCCAGGGTTAGGGAGGATTAAGTCTGCTGTGATCCATGTCTCATTACTCTCTGGCGACCCCCCCTGCTGTTCGATCAGTTGTCTGTAGTGTGCATGTTAACACATGAAGTGTCTACCGCCAACTTATATCTGGTGCGATTGGCTTGTAGGCTGCATGGAAAAAGAAGCAGCTGTCGAGATCACATGATTTGGAAGAGAGCGTGTACCGTCTACATGCTCCCACATTGGCTGTGGAGATTCCAAATTGGGGAGAAAATGGCTGAAAGGCCTGAGAATGATTATATTGAGAAAGAAAATTATATTGCAGATTTGCCTTTATTCTTTTATAAATTATATGACTTTTTTTCTTTCTTTTTTTTGTTTTTTTTAGAATTTTAAGCCTGCTGGAAGTTCAGTTTTGCATAATCCTGGATCAATGTTGTAAGTATCACAAGTTATGCATTCATAATGTATGATTTACTGGTTTCTTTAATATCAAATAAAAGATTACACATTATACACAGCTTTAGTAAGGTGTTATATTAGATTTCACAGTAAATAGGATCTATTTTCTTAGCTAATTAGCTTGCTAAAGAATTGCAGGATTGCTATGTTTACTTTACATACCTACGTATCTAGTTTCTAAGCCTCATTTTCTATGAGGCTTAGAAAACAAAATGACTCTGAGATAGACTCACAAAATGTTTGTGCACTCAGGGGTCCAATAATATTCATAAAAGTATGAAGCACTTGATACAACTTTAGATCTTAAAATCACAGGTAATTGGCACAACATTTTTTATTTTTTTTATTTTGAAATGTGTCAAATATTTTGTAGGGTGTTGTTTTCTGTCTGTCTGTACAATACAGAGCTAGCTATTTCAAAACAACCAGATGCTGTCCCCATGGTTACCATACAAAATGATAATCCACTTCCATTTTACAGTCCATTTCTTTTTCAAAAATTTAATTTTACAATTTAAATGACAATGTCTTCTGGACAATCCTCATGAATATTAAATTTGAACATAACAGTGCTAATGTGCCGTTGCCATAATCTGGGATGGCCCCGGGGTCCGGTGCCCATTTTCCTCTTAATGACTCTCCACGGTAATTTTAAAAGTCAGAATACGATGGTGGTTAATGTGACGAATGCTTTTGTTCATGTTATCCAAGTGAAGTGCAGTTCTGCTCTCTGGGTGTTAACTGTGCACTCCTCTCTCTGTCAGTGAAATCAACAACATAAAGTTTGAAGTCAGTCACGTGCACAAAGTGGAGTGTGTCGTCCCCTGGCTCAACGACACCTTGGTTTTTTTTACCATCTCCCTGCAGCTCTGCCAGCAGCTGAAAGATAAGGTGAGTAGAGCCTGGCTGTCACAACACAGGACAAGAGTCATGGCCTCTGTTTTGTCCTAAGGCCCCTAATATTCAGACACTCATCCTGTGGCATAGCCAAGCCAGATCTGCAAAACCCATTATTTCACAGAGGTCATTATGCAGTAGTTTCCTGTCACAATGATTACAGTTTACTACAGATTTGAAAATGAGAAAAAACACTATGGAGTGTCTTCTTTTGTGAATACACTTCTGGATGTAAAATCTGGATGTTATTCAAAGAGGCTGATTGTCTTGCTGCTTAGGGTTTATTATTTTCTTTTCTTTCAGATTTCTGTGTTTTCCAGTTACTGGAACTATGGACCATTCTAGTCCAGGCCTTTTGAGCTGTTTCCGGCTGGTCACAGCCATCATGTGTACTTCCTGTCAATATGAAAGCTGATGTGATGTCTATCAGGGACCATAAGGCCTACGATGTATAGACTTTGTGGATGCTTACCACTGTCTTTATTGTGGTATGATGTATTTGCCTAGAAAAGGTTAGAACATGTCTGTGAAAGCCCACTGTCTGTGTCTTGCATATTTGTGCTGTTCAGTGTACTGTTTCAGTATTTTGTATTATTGCTTGTGGTTCTGTATTTTGTAGGTTAATTCATTATCTAAATAACTACTCATATTAGAAAAGGGACCCTACAATATAAACACTTGTACATTTGCATATTTAATTTATTTTCACACTAAGCTTAATCTCTACATAAATCAGACATTTAAATTTACTGTAATTCTGTGTAATGACATGAGCAGTACAATTGCCACTGTAAAACAGAAGTTGTACCATTTTTAAGTGTAGATGGTGTAGAAGGATGTAGATGGCAATTGATTTGTAATTGTGTTTTTTTTAAAGTACTTAATCAGTTATATTTATTTATTTATGAAATGCAATGATTTGCTATGCATTTACTGGATTATGCACTTTTGTGTTACCCTCACCCAATTCCCTGTTGACTGAATCTTACTTTATTACAATGTTACCTAATGAGGGTTAGAGTATGCCATTGTAATGCATTACAATGCATGTGGACCAAATTCCTTGTGCAATAAATAAGTATAACAAATTGCGTGGACACAATTATTCAAGATTTTATTCAAGTTGTTCAAGGAATGTGCTCTGTAATGTAAGTACTAAACTTTCTTTCTGTAAAGTGAAATGAAGGTATTTTGCAGTCACGTCTAGAACGGACGAATAAAGGTTTGAAAAGATTCAACATACCACCATATGTGTATGAACCTGACTCACTTGTTTTTCACTCTTGAAATGATTTCCCCATTCTTCCAAATCTATTAATGGTAACATGTAAAATATTAGCAACTTTAGGGCACCCTGGGCTGCTCTAAGAAACTTGTGAGTAGCACTATGCAGTGTGTCTTCCAAAATATTGTGTGTTTGTGCTAGATGAAGCAGTTGAATAGTGTAACCAATAGAATATTTAACAGAATACATGCAAGTATACAATATTTTTCCTAACTATAAAAATGGCAAACGTGCATTCCACACATGAAGTCACATGTTGTCATTGCATATAAAAAAACCCCACAAAGATTACATTTATTCTCATCCATAAAATTATTATTATTTTTGTGCATAATTATTTGACTTTGATGATGCCAAGAATGTTCAGGCAAATTACTGGTTGGATTTTCAAATTCAATATTAAAGTCTCACGTGTAAATGGCTGTCGTGGGCTGCAGTGTAGTAGAATGGTTGTGGACTTGGGCATTCCATTCCAAGCTTGTAGGTTTGGTGTCCAGGTTGTGCACTGCCACACATATTCCTTCAGGAGATAGCCAGCTGTCTAAATGGAGTATGCAAAAACAATTTGAGCTGTGTATGTTGATCTAGATAAAAGTAACATACACAGCTAAATGGCTCAAATGTAATGAAGTACTTTTTGGAGTTCAAACCACAAATATTCTCTCAGTCTATGGAATGGCTGTTACAGAGTCCATTTATTTTTCACACATAAATGGACATAAATGCCTTAGGTCACCATGCAGAAATATCCTTTATTCAGCGAAGCTTGAGCTTTTTATTGAGGGAAACCAGAATCTGGGGTCAGATTGGAAGCATATATGCAATTATGGCAAGGGCAACATGAGATCAACGCCTCCCAAATGGTCTCTATACCTCATTTAGGGGGATATAATCTCAATAGCTACGTTAAATGTTGTTGAATCATTGAATGACTTAATTTACCTGAGAGTCTTACAAAGCAGTTCTTATACTTCTGCCTAAACAGTTATGAAGATAATGTGTAATGTGTGTGATTTCCCAGCAGACAGTAAACATATTGCGTGTAGTTGAAAGTTGCTACACTAGATAGTAAGATGGATCTCAGAAACAGTACAAAGAATGCATTATATTAGGGCTCTAAATATTTTTTATAACTGACAAACATATCTGGTGAAAATGCAAAATATAGATTATGTGAGAAATAAAGCAGAATTGTCTGTAGGTATGCATTCAAGACCTTCTGAGATGAAGTGACATGTATAAGGAGGGTGAATGGCCAAGTATAGAACTAAGCACAGAGACCTTAAATGTAGCAGATTATGCAAATTCTGAATATATATTTTAAGTGAAGCTGTTTATAAATTGTGCTGCTGCCCACCTGAACACAGAAAGTATATGTGCAGACTATTTGCACCAGGCAGTAGTTGACTTAAGCCACTAATATATGGAGAATGTTTTGTTCTCATAGCTGCTGTTCCAGTTTCCTTAATGTAGACTGGGACGAACAAACTATTGTTTCCCCAGTCTACTGATTGTAAAGTCACCTGTTTACATAATGTATACAATACCCTGTCATTAGGCAGATCATTCAACACTAAATAAACAATTCTGTAGTCAAATAAATCTAAGCTAATGGCATCATAGCCAATTTGAGCTTTATACAAGCTGGATAGACGTGATGTACGAGTACATGGCAGCATGTTTCACCTGATCCAATGTTGCTAAGCTGCTGTTAGACAAATCTGAATTACTTAATTTTGTGTTTGCAGCTACTGCAAATGCTTATACCTTGCAGCCCTGCCATGAACTCCAGATTGAAGCAATCAATATGGAATGGTAGTTTAGATTTTGTTTTATCCCAATTAATAACTTTTTAAAATGTTCCTTGGGTATTATTTTGGCATTCAAACAACAAACCCTATAACATAGCAGTCACGATAACACTTTAATATTCCCTCACAATAATAACACTTAATCATCCCCATAACTTTGAACTTTTTAATAACAGAAGATGAGGGCAAGCTTGCCTGTATAACCAAGTCATGGAACCAGCAGTACCAGCTCCCTTGGATCCCTTAGGTTCAGGTTTTTCTATGTGTGATCTCCACTGAGTGTCAACAAAAAAAACATACAGGATTAGATGAGGGGCATATAGATGAAGTATGGACAAAGGCATAGTGTGGTGTGGTGTGATGTGGTGTGGTCCTAACATCACACCATGGTGTGATGTGGTGTGGTTCTAACAGAGAATGAGCACAGCATTAACATGAATGAAAATTATGGCGTTGCCCTCAGTTCATGTCAATATTATAATGTCAATACTTATGTAATGGTATTATGTAATGGTAGTTGCATCACCAGAAGAAGGCGGACAGTATCTGAATTATGTGGGTGGGTAAATGAAGGGGTGAAGTGGCCATCTTACGAGGCCATCTGGCTGATTTTAGTGTTTGTGCTGGCCATCTTGTGAGGTCACACCGGAGGTAAGTCCAGCCACTATGGTCAAATGGTACCGTTCCTATATTTTACCTGGCTGTTTTATAAATCAGCATTATTGGTACAGTAAAACATATGGTACAGACTGCATGTAGTATTGCACAGCAACTCTACCTAAAAATATAACAATACTTTATATAGTTTACAGTAATTTGAGGTTATTCCCATTAGGGAATAATTTCCAAGCCCTTACTTTCAGCATTTACGCACACCTGTACAGAAAAGGTCACCTCTCACCCCAGAAGGTAAAACTGCCCCACACACTGTTACTGTTCTCATCTGGATTTCACTATTAACTGGAAAGGGGTGGGGTTTTTTCAAAGTGTGTGAGCTGCCTAGTGCTAATTGGTGGAATGGTCCCAATGGATTTCTTTGCAGAGGGCATCACCCTATCAGAACTGACAAACGAGCTCCAGCTCCAACTTGAGAACAAAGGAACTCCACAGTCCACAGTCCCACTCTTCACCCTCCTGATGGCCTTTTGTACAATAGACAAATATGAAAAGAAATGTCCACAACAAGCTCTTTAATCAGTACTTTTATTCTCAAGTCCCCCACAAAATCATCATATGATATTCATGGTACTGTACATGGTCCCTGGCCATATTTTATGTGCTAAGAGACAAAATCTAGTGTATTATAACAAATCAATTCAATTTAATTTTCTTTGTATAGCGCTTTTCTTTTTTTTTACAGAGAACAGTCATAAAGACTCTTTACAGAGTAGCAAGGCAAGAAACAGAGCAAACAGAGCAAGCACCAGGCCTGAACCCCCAAATAGCAAGTACATGAGGTACAAACGGTGGTGAGAAGAAACTTCCCAATGGGAACAAATCTCAAGAGGAACCCGGCTACAGAGGGGGAACCCATCCTCCACTGGCCAGCCTGGTGTAAAATAGCAGTAGAATGGAATGTAGATGAATGCTGCAAGGGATCTATCACAGCAAATAAAATGGATTAAGCAGGTTACGATTGAGGTGATATAGCTAACAGGAATGATAAAATTATTGACACTTGAGGCTAAGCTACCTACCATGTCAGGTCCCTAAAAGCGAGCTTGACACTTGATGCTAAGATACCTAATGTGTCAGCTCCATAGCAGCCAGCTTGACAGGTAAGCTCCATACCCAGCCCATACATCCGCATTTAATTTTATAAACTCCATTTCATAAATTTCATATACTTTACCATTTAATAGGATATAGGACTATATCAATGGCTACCTATAGGATTGACTAAAGAGTTGGATTTTAAGCTTATACTTAAAGGCAGAGAGTGTGTCTGAAGCCCACACATACACAGGGAGATTGTTCCATAAGACAGGAGCTCCATAAGAGAAGACTCTACCCCCCATTGTAATTTTAGGTATTCATGGAATTATCACATAATCAGCATCTTATGAATGAAGTCATCTTGGAGGAGAGTAAAGAAGAAGTACCTCACTAAGATAGTCAGGGGCTATCTTTGTGTCCTTCCTTTTTGAAAATGTTGGCATACACTCAGAAAGCAATATGGTGACACACTGTCATCTTAACAGATTGCTATGCTTCAGTTATCAATATAGAGGTTATTAGATTTTTGTGCAGTTATGAAAACTTTGGTTTGGCTGGTGGGCAGAGCTATGTACAATGGTACAATGTAAACTGCCACTATAATATATATATATATATATATATATATATATATATATATATATATATATACTGTCAGATATGTAATGCTTAGATTATGGCCTTAGAGGGAAACAGTAAATTTGATACAATATTATATTCTTTCTAAGAATGTATGATTTCAATTAATTAATCTAATTGACTGATTCACATTAAATTTAATTATTTAATCTTAAAACCTGATATAGAGCTTGTTTTGACTTGTTGGTTGATTCCACCAGTTCACTGTAGACTGACCTATCAATGAATTTGTCATTTTAATTGATAATTCAATGTGCAATGTGCTGAACATTTTAACAAGGGCATTGACTGTTTATTTTCTGAACAGCTGATTCAGAAAATAGACTTTATATAATTGTGAGAAGAAATAACATTTCTGTTTCAGTCTTGTCTGAAGTCAATCTTGCTCACAGTCAGGTGCGGAAAGTCACTGCTGGGTTGTAATTCCTGTTCTCAGGGGCTAAATCAATCGATGAGAATGCTGAGCACACAGCCTCTGTTGCCGGAATTCTCAAACACTTGAGCTGCAGTTATAAATGAAAGAGATTGATTGAAAGGGGGAGCCCATTAGTGTGTTCCACAACAATATAAAAAATAGCCAGAGGAATCAAATTAAAAGAAAGAGACCATAATTACAAGGTGTCATTTTGCTCAGATAGTGACATGAGACCACAGACAGTGACCATTACTCTTGAAGAAGCTCCCAGGGCTTTCAGAACAAAAATCCCCTTTAGCTCCGATGTCTTTCAACACACCTGTCTTTAATTATTTGCTATTTGCTGCGTGTGGCTTGGTGTTGTTAAATGCAATTATTATAGAAATGAATCTTTCTATCTATATTATATATTTTCTCTGGTATAACTAGAAACAGTCATCTACATGTGTCACTAGTAGACTTTGCTGGGCTGCCATTGACAAATTACGGCTTGGTCAAAATGCATCATATGTTTGACCAAAAAAGAAAAGAGCACTTGTCTTTGTTTGTATGTATATATGTATGTATTATTATTATTATCTAGGCCTTAGTCCTTGTATGTGATCACTCTTCAGGGTTCCTCCTACATAATGGGAACCATCCTGATATCTAGCATGTCTGACTGGCATCAGCCAAATGGTCATCAGTCCCTTTTACTCTAATCAGATGACGGCAAAGGCATTTGGCATTTACATAGTAGAATTCCAATAAACGCCCTGATCTGGTGACATATCATGACTCCCAAGTACTGTGTCATTAATTAAAAGCCCCATCTCAGAAAGGGCAGATAACGTGTCTTGGCACTCAATTTCAGGCTGGTGACACAATTTTTATTTCCCCATCACCAGGCTTTCTCACTCCATACCGGGGAAAACACAACAGGGGATGGATTGCTACAGGAGACAGCAGGGACAGGTTATAATGGAGAAGCAGGCTCGTTGAGCTTGATCTACAAAGATTACTTTTATTTCAAGTGCTGATGCAGAATCCTCCAATGTGCATATACATTATCCTGAGTGGTTACAACATACTTGTAGAATTTGAAGGCATTACTGAAATTGTAATAATGTTTAAAGCTAAACATGCAACAAGAGGAGAATGCAATGGTTTTCACGAGAGCTGGTAACCTTACCGATTGAAAAAAAAAAATGCATTCACTTCTTAGCATAATAAAATACATCCTTGATAACTTACTAAACATATTTTTCATGCTTCATTTTGCTTTATCAACTGTGTACAACTATTTTAAACACAGTACACCTGCGTACACCTGCGAGAACACCAGAGAGTCTCAGAGATTATTTTCAAAATAACATTTTCTGTTATATTTTTCTAAATGTCACATCAATTCAAATGGAATAGCTCTTTCTCAAATAATAAGAACAAAAAATAATAGCCTGGAAAAAAGTGTTTTGCCCTGACATCATGCTCATTCTTAGAATTGATTGTACACAGTGTGGTGTCAGACCAGTTCACTGACAATGAATAGCACATATTCTCCTTATTTTAGCTAGTGGAATGGGTATGATGGTGCTTACACACATAGCAGCCATACTTACAGAAAACAGGCATGAGGAGCAGACTCTGGAGCAGCTTGAGCTCTTGGTGGCATGTGACAGGGCTCAGGGCAGCATTGTGCGTTGGCCATGGTGTACTGTTTACTGCATCATGAGTGGGTCATGGGCCCACCACAGCACTACATCATGTGCTGGCACAGCCCACAACAGGGGTGCAACCATACTTTTCTGTAAGCATAGCTGCATGAGCTACTGTGATGGCACACCATGTGAGTTGCCACACAGGAGTGGACTGGGACCGACTAAGGGGATGTTTTGATTGGGAATTGACTGAGAGTCATGTTGCAGTAAGGACAGGGGTTGGCAATTTTATTAATTCTGCCAATAGCTGCTGGTGATGTTATCTTATAATAACATCACCAGCAGCTATTGGCAGAATGAATATTTTAACACAAAATGCAAAATATCAAATTGTCTAGATGCCAGAGAACATTATACCATATCTACAATGCTTTCCAGAATTACTGGCATCCTTGGTGATAGTGAGAAAAAAAGGCTATGAGGAGATGTCTTTGTTGTCTCTCAACTTGATCTTACACTGAAAATATGAGAGATATCTAATCTTTGATTGAGGTAAAATTATTCAAAGAAAAAAATCACATTTGAAATTCTTATGAACCAAGTCTTATTGACATATATTCCATTTACACTTTACTTTTTTATGCAAAACTGAGTCTTCAGAAACTCTGGTCAGTAGGGAGTATGGTCAACAATGACTTCCTGTTTCACTAGGGTACAGATATGAGTTGACTCCCTTAGTCATCAACTTGGGGAAGATCAGAGAATACACAATTGAAATGAGATGAAAGTTTTTTTTTTACCTTTATAAATCAGGTAATGGTTATAAAAAAAACAGCTAAACATCTGAAAATACCCATTCCCACAATTTTTGCAAGTTTCAAACTGGAGCTGTGATGAATCTGCCTGCAGGAGGACACAAATTTTACTCCCATACACAGTGAAGAGGATAGTTGGAGAAGCAAGGTTGTTCAAGGATCACGTTTGGAGAATTGCAGAAGCTGATTGCATTCTTGGGTCACCAAGTATCCTTACACACCAACAAGCTATTTGAAGGCTTGCCAGAAGAAAGCCTCAGCTGTCATCAGACCATAAACGTAAGCACCTGGAGTTTGCTAAACATCACTGGAACTTGGATTGGAACCTGTGGTCACACAAAACAAAAATAGAGCTTTCCGGCAAGAAACATCAAAAGTGGTCTTGGTATAAAAAAAGTAATGGTCATGTAGAAGAGAACCTAATGCCCACTGTGAAATATGGTGATGGGTCTGTTTCCAAAGAGCCTGGGAAACTTGTTCGGACACATGGCATCATGGACATCATCAAAGACCAGGATTTTTTTCGCTAAAAATCCAGCTGCCTCTGTCAGGAAGCTAAAACTGGGTTGTTGTCAGACGTTCCAGAAAAACAATGATCCACAGCATACCTCCATCTCCACACAAAAATGGTTTACTGACCACAGATTCTAGCTTTTGCAGCAGCCACCCAGTCTCCTGACCTAAACCCCACTGAAAACCGGTGGGCTGAGCTGAAGAAGAGAGTCCACAGGCAAGGACCACGGGCTCTGAAGGATCTGGAAATATTTTGTATGGAAGAATGGCCTCTTTATATGTGTTCACCTACCTCATCATTATAAGAGAAAACTCAGTACTATTACCATGGCAAAGGGAGGGGCAACAAAATACTAAAAGTACCAATAATTGTGACATCTTTTTCAGAATACAAATGACTGTGTTAAATATTTTTATTCCTCTGAGCAATGGCATCACAGTAAAACTATATACTTTTTCATATTACTGAGCATAGAAAACATTTGATAAACAATAAAATGAATGTTATCCAGCATTTCTTGCTCATATTAAGTGTGGCGATATTTCTGGAGGGCACTACATGACATGGCCACAATAGAGTGAACATATGTTTTTACAAAGGAAATCGAAAAAGCAGGCAAAACCTGTGACCAACATGGGAAAGAAAAAAAAAATATATATACATATTATATAAATATATATATTCTCTGCGCCCAGAAAGGCATTACAAAAACTCCTAGAGATATGCACACACAGATGAACAAATGTGATATTGGTAGGAATCTAAATTCATCATTTTCAGAAGTAAAATTGCTGTAATGGTTAGTAGAGCTTGTGACAGAACTGTCAGAATGGATAATATCTGAGCAATTGAGAAGGCGCCTGGATAAGATTTATTGTGGTGATGCATGCTACTGCAGAGCCAGTGGTAGACTCGCCACAGGAACCCATCGCTGAACCCAATGTGAACATGCCATTATGGGATGTACATCTGTGAGAGAAAGATGCCTGGTTGAAATCAGCATGAAATTAAGGGTGATTATGGTGATGAAAACAGAATGCGAGGCAGGCAAGGCAAGTCAGCTGCAAACTGCATAATTTCAGGCTGTAAGGCGTATGGAAGGGTGCCAAGACACCAAAAAACACCAGAACAGTCCGGGCTGAGAATAAATGCAAGCTAGATATGAATGCTGTGCAGCCCTGCTCCCATGTAGTTTAGTGTAAAAGAAGAGAGATCTGAAGATTTTAGAAGCAGGGTGGAAAATGAGGGGACAGGATGAGGGTAGGACTGCTGGGCAGGGGTGCTGGGTTCTGAAACAAAAATGTGACATTGAGCCATTGAGGTTCCATGTTGGAGGCCCACAATGAACCTGAAATCACATTCATATTACACATTAGCAGTAAAATCAATAAAGACGAATCCCATAAAGACAACTGTTAACAAACAGACAAATATTGAAGGCTAGGCTACAACTGAAACTCAGCCTGCTGATTAAAGACCAGACGAAGACCAGACACCGATTGAAACATCATTCAAAGACTAAAAAATAAATCACAGTTGGGAGTGTGTTGGTATTTTGGATGCGCGTGCGCCTTTCTGGGAGCACAGAGATAGAAGATAACACAGCCGGACCATTTTCAAACTGTCAGTTTATGTCAGTTCTAAATGAAAAAATATGCACTTGAATCAACTGAAAACTTATTACTACATGTATGTAATTTTGGTTCAATATCATCACAATGATTGAAACCACACAATCGTAGAAAATTAATGGTTGTACTATATCATAGTACTAATTATCTATCTTAAATGGACAGTAGTGTTGTGATGATAATGTACTGTGTGAATTGAGCGTTTCATGATACCAGGCATTTGCACTAATTTTGGGACAATTTATTTGTGTAATCTATCAAGGTAGTAATCAGTACTCTTACCTTTGGGATGTTCCCTTGCACTTCTTACACACCGGTAGATCTTTCAGGGGATTCTATACCAAATTTATTTGAAATATCATGCCCATGGTCTTGAGGTTGGATCACCATTTAACAAAGTCTCTCTGCTCAATCCATGCAAAAGCCCTTGAAAGAACAACACACACAGAAGCTCACACAATATTGCCATGCACTCAAGTGTTCTCAGTACATAGAATATCAGCTGGGTTCAAAGAAATCATTGTGGTATACAACACGAACCTAAGTAGGCTTATACTCCTTTGATTCCATGTGAAACGCACTGACAATATGAGCCTTCTACTCATTTTATTTTACATGCAATATCTGAAAAGACAATGGTTTATGAGTATTTGCAAAGAGATAATATTTCAGGCACTATATAAATGACTTTCCTGCTGTAATTGCTGATTGGGTATTAAGTTTTAAGTCCCCCCTTGATTGACAGCATGGGCAATAGAGCACGGTTGTAAGTGACTGCAGGTGGTCTGTCCAGAAGCTGAATGCTGTGAGGCAGAGCTGAAAGACAGCTTTGATAAAATAGTCAGAAAAAGTGAATAATTTCAAAACTCCCGTTATTTTTGTCTATACCATGCAAACATCGTGCCAGGATTCCCTTTGCTTTGCTTTTGTCGCTTTGTTTCATCCATATTTGAACTAATATTTGCTCATTGTGAAGTGCAGTGGAGCGTGCAAACCATGAGTTGTACTTTCCATGTTGTCTTGGCTAGGTTTTAGAGATAGATTGAGTTCCTGACAAGGAATTATGATGAGCCGCCCAGATTTAAGAAAAAATAGCATGCAGATGAAAGACTTTATCAGACAAGATCTTTGAAACTGTCAGCTGTTCAGAGTGGTAGGACTGAATTTTCTGCACAGGGCATTACACCCATACCTTTGTTTATTATCTATGTTTGTTATTTTGTGTAAAACTGAATGATCCAGATCTGATGTCCCAGTGGTTCTGGTGAAAATTTCTGTGAGATTTAGGGTTTTGGAGGAAATGTGGTAAAAGCTAAGGGTTTTGGAAACCATCACCGATGTTACATCTATTTTTTATTTTATTTCAATGTTATTGTTCTTTATGGTTTGTTTCACTCCTATACTTTATTACTGTGGAATGAACCTTCACCTGTATAGGTCATTTACAATACTTTGCTGTTATCTTTCATACTTAGCTCTGGTGTCCTGCTCCAATACTTCACCTTTTCATATAAACCTAGCTAAGGTGTATATACCCAAGTGGGTTCCATGTGTGGATTTTAATACGTCCTTCTAAAAAGACCCAGAAACCAGCCTTTTTTCTTTTTCAATATATTCATCCCAACTAATATATATTCATTGACATTTTACATTATTCATTGTTTCTCATTACCCATGATTAAATACCTTCGAGATAAACCTATGATAACCTTCACTTATTTAAATTCAGCCATTTCCATGGTTTCTTGCAAATTCCCTAGCAATACATATTAAATTTATCTACCTAATATTTTCCATTTCTTTTCTATATATTGAGTACAAATATCCTTGGCTTAATTTTTTATTTCCAATATGCAGAACTTTCAATTTGGTATTATAGCTAACGGGGAAGGGGGAGGTGGCAGAAAACCAGCTGGGAACTAACACTAATGCAGCGAGCTGCTAGGTAAGATGGGAATATGGTCTCCTGGGAATTACATCATGCCACAGCATAGAAAAAATGACAGCTAACATATCTAAAATGCCATGGCCTTTTTTGAGGTAGTAGTGTACTGCAAGTCAATCCTGTCAGTGTCAGTGTATTATTTTAAGCTTCAAAAATCGCTGTCAGTTTGGTATCAACACAATTATATTACTTTACTATTAATATTATAATAAAGATAATTTATATGTTTAAGAAAGCACTGTTCAGCTGTTTTTTTATTTATTTTGTCTTATGTTGATTCCAAATGTATATCATTTTTAATAGTTGCCAGCTTATTGCCCAGATTTTTCATCCAGCTTCTCATCAATTTACTTGCATCCATCTCATTGCAGACAGTGCACAGGCTGGGCTCGTTTGTGCTTTTATTTTTTCAAATATGTTGCCTTGTTTGGGGAACTGATAAAAGAGAGCAAGCTTTATCTGCAAGTCCAAAGCAGCATGATTTTGTTCGTATCCTCTATACACATATTTATGCAATGTGCTAAACAATGCATGTGAACCCGTTTGTCGCTCCGTCATTAGCTGCTCCCTTGCAAAAACCCAATGGCATGAGTTTTCACATGCTGAAGTTGAAAGAGATCACAGATACTGCTGTATGAATTAGATTAAAGCTGACTGAAACGGATATTTGCATCTCTAATTTTATTTGGAGTTAAGCTGTGAGCCTTCAGGCAACACTTGGCTGTTTAGACATTGTGTATGCTTCAGTCACTTAGTAATTGCAGGATTCCGCTCCTTGTAAACTCCAAGCTAAGGACTTTGATAAGCATAAGGCACTACAGAGCAGCAACACAGTGCTGGAGAGGCCTGTACTGTCAGTTTAAAAAGGCGCTCCATTAATGATGTGTGCATGTGATTAGTTGAGTATGAGAACATGTAGTGTGCATGCGATTGGTTGTGTATGTGAAAATGTAGTTTCAGAGGCTGACTGATGGTCGGCTGCAGCAAGAGTTTCCTGACCGAACTTGCTTTGCGCATTTCATTTGGGGTTAGATTGGAGTATTAGTGTGCATGTAAACACATTCACAAACAGACCTAATTAAAAAGGCTTTATAATCTAGACAAAAGATAAAAATGTAGTCTGTTTCTCTCACTAACATAATGGTCTTTCCTAAAACAAATGGGGTGACCCCCAGAGCAATCCTCAAAGCACTTGGCTGGCTTGGTTCTATCACTAAATAATGACAGATAAAATAGACATCAGAGACAAACTGAAAAGAGACCATTTGCATTGCTGCGGATGGACCCAGTCTCTTCTTCGTTTATATTGTGAAACATGGAACCATCTGTGCAAGAGTATTTTAACCTTCCCATTCATGTATCATCTTAAGGGCTTGCTCTTTCATCTCTGACAATGGTCACTGAAATGGTGTAGCCATTTGTCAGGTTGTCCTTTCTGTATGAGTACTGCAGCAATGTGTGACATCTGTAACACTTACTCTTACTCTGTACTGCGGTAATGTGTGAGGCATGTTATATTTATGTTCTATGTGTGTACTATGGCAGTGTGTGAAGCATGTCATATTTTTATGTTATGTGTGTACTGAAGCAATGTGTGAAGCATGTCATATTTATATTCTGTGTGTATCGTAATAGTGTGTGAAGAATGTCATATTTTTATGCTATGTGTGTACTGAAGCAATGTGTGGAGCATGTCATATTTAAATTCTGTGTGTATTGTAGTAGTGTGTGAAGAATGTGATATTTTTATGCTAGGTGTACACTGTAGCAATGTGTGAAGAATGTCATATTTATATTCTGTGTGTATCCTAGTAGTGTGTGAAGAATGTTATATTTCTATGCTATGTGTCTGCTGTAGCAGTGTGTGAAGAATGTTATATTTATATTCAATGTACACTCCTGGGCGAAAAAAATGGGCCAAGCCCAAAATGGCAAAAAATTAAGCTTTCTACTGTATAAGTGAATTTCCCTGTTTCGAGCTTTTCCCCAAACAGTTCACTGCAGCAAAAGTAAACGAGCAAATGGTGGCACAGGAGGTCTCAGGAGTGCATTTGTTTAATTCTTGCTAATTTTCTGACCAATTATTTGTTGTTAAGACCATTAAATGCTTAATTTTTTGCCATTTTGGGCTTGGCCCATTTTTTTGCCCAATTTCTTTGTATGTACTGTGACAGTGTATGGAACCTGGTACACTTTTACTCTACTACTTACTTGCCCTATTCTGACTTGCTTAATTAATTCCTGGTTATGATTTGCATGATCACATGAGGCAATGCACAAGGTCCAAATGAATTTAATTTGTGAAGCTGCAGGTAATACAGGCAAAACAAAATAAAAGGGAGATTTATTGAGCTGTGGGTAAATTTGAAGCTTCACACGGATTTCATCCTGGAATTTTCTGTGTCCATGGTGATTATTTAATGTACTGTAATTGGTAGCAGTGGAGGATTTAGGTGCCATGAGCCCTTTAATCCCTTGATGGGCTGACTCCCCTGACCCTTTACTCATTCCCATGCTGAGTTTATGTCTGTGTGTGCGTGCATGCGCGCATGTCTGTGTGTGGAATCACACACAGTGCATTGCACTTGCCTACAGTATATGCTTGTATGAATTTATAAAATGGAGCATCGCGTAGTTCTGGCAGGCCACAAGAGTCAAGCCGCTCCAGCTGAATCAGCTGATGCTCAGCTGAGTGATGTTCACCTATCACAGTACATTCACATAACAGGGCGGTCTACTTAAACAGCCTCCCTCTACTCATTCGGCTACTCCTCCTGCATGCAAGCTTGCTGCACGTTGCTTTGTAAATCCCCTCCACCACCCCAGCTCCATCCCTATGTGTGAAGAATTTGCATTGCTCCATCCCTATGTGTTAAAAAATTTGCATTGCTGCTGGATCAGTTCTGTGTGTACCCCTCTAGGGGGGTTTGGCTGCTGGCCTCCCGGCCTTATCCACGCAGGCTGCATGGTTGGTGGGAGAGCTTCCAGAATAGAGCCATACCGCCAAACATAACTGTATTGCCTTTATTGTCAATAAAGATCTTACTTTGATGACAGTGGTCCTGATTGAATTCCTTATATATACGGTATGACAGATTTTTTATACCCCAATCACTATTTTGCTGAATTGAAAAGTATCAATTCAGCATTTTATTATCAACTTTATAATACCTTAATCTCTATCACAGTTAAATTGCTTTACGTAGCATATTGAATTTTACTGATATTTCTGGGAAAATTATTTATACTTTTTTCATTAAATAAATGGAATAATTTTAAAAAATGTGTTTTGTGTCAGTTTCCCTTTGTCTAATATTACATTTTGTCTAAAGATCAGAAGCCATTCAGAGTGACAAATATGCAATAATAGAGGAAATCAGGAAGGGGGCATGTACATTTTCATGGCCTCTCTAGTTCATACTGCCTTTTTGAAAGTATTGTGGACTTTCTATAAAGACTTTCAATATTCACAGTACCCAATCAGGAGCCAGAATAGATAATCAAAAATAAAGCTAAACCTGTTAGCTGTACTATACTGACTTCATAGCACCAGAAACAAAGCATGTTAAAACGAGACATTCAAAACCAGCTGTGGTCTCCTCCTAAGCCCCATGGTGTGCTTCCCACCATACTAAACGTATGCTGGATTTCTGAATGCCCCGGGGGGCAAGAGAGGCTGCTATTTTCAGATTCAACAGAGTGCACCAGAGAAGACGGAACTAGAAAAGGGATTATGGATGACTGGGCGGATTATTGTGTTTTGTCTTCAGTAATCCCTTTTCAGGTGATGATTGGTGCCACGTTATATTTACAGAACCATACTTAGTATTCTTAATGTGATGTATGGTTCTGTAAATATAATGTGGCATCATTTCTGTGAACTGATCAAAGAGGTTATAATTTTTTCTGATAATATATATTCATTTTAATTGTTTAAATATAGGCTAACACTCAGCTATCATCTCAATAAACAGACATACCATTCAGGGTGGTCCAAAAACAAAAAATCCTCCCATTCCATAAATGTTTCTGTGAGCATTACTATTTTAAGCATGCACATGAAGAATTTTATAGTACTGTATCTTGGCTTTGAGCTGAATAATTCGAAAGGCTATTTAATACGTTTGTTGCACACCACATATGGGGTATTTATACAGTCTTATGAATTCAGTAAAACTGTGTAGAAATGCGAATTCTGGCAGCCTTTTAACTGTATAGAAATGCAAATTCTGGTTCAGTGCAATATTCAAAATGACGTTTGGAGTCATATGAGAGATTTATGTTAAAACATTTGCCCCCAAATATGAATTGGTTAGCTGTTCTTCTGCTGGTGGCAAGAGAAGCCCACTGTATCTAGGCTTTAAGCTCATTAGTTCAAGAGGTTATTTCATAACATGTGCTACTGCATATGGCTATTTATCCTGTGTGAAAAGTGAAACGGGTAATTATTTTTGCCATTGTTGCATTGTAAGTCCCTCTGATACACTACATGGACAAACATATTCAGACACCCATTCTAATGAGTGGATTCATCTATATAAGTGACACCCATTGCAAACACATACATAAAATCAAGCACACAGCCATGCAATCTCTATTGACAAACATTGGCAGTCTGAAGAGCTCAGTAACTTCAAACTTGAGCTGAAGAACTCTGTGAATTTAAACTTGGCACCACTATAGGATGCCACCTTTCCAACAAGTCAGTTCATCAAATTCCTGCCCTGCTAGAGCTGCCCCGGTCAACTGTAAGTGCAGTTATTGTGAAGAGGAAACATCTAGGAGCAACAAAAGCTGATCCATAAAGTGGTAGGCCACACAAGCTCACAATGGGGCCACCAATTGCTGAAGCACGTAGCATGAATAAAATTGTTTGTTCTTGGTTGCAACACACACTACCGAGTGCCAAACTGCCTCTGGAAATGGCTGAGCAGCCGTACACAAGCCTAAGATCACCATGCGCAGAGCCAAGCAACAGCTGGAGTGTAAACGCATTCTCTTGCAGTGATGAATCACGCTTCACCATATGGCTGTCCCACAGATGAATCAGCTTGTGGCAGATGCCAGGAGAATGTTACCTGCCTGAATGCATAATGCCAGCTGTAAAGTTAAGTGCAGGAGAAATATTGGTTTGAGGCTGTTTTTCATATTTTGGGTTAGGCCCCAGTTACAGTGATGGCAAATCTTAATGCTATAGCATACAATGGCATACTAGATGATTCTGTGCTTCCAACTTTGTGGCAACAGGTGGACAAAGCAACATCCATACAGAAATGATTTGCTGAGATTGGTGTGAAAACACTTTACTGGCCCACACAGAGCCCTGACCTCAACCACACTGGACACTTTTTAGATTAATTGGAACTGGAGTTGGAGGGGGGGGGGGGGGGGGGGTTAACATATATGTATAGCAATGGCTGTAATTTCTACACTGTGAAGTGTATAAAAACACCCTTGAATGACAGCAGAGAATGTGCACTTTTACCACAATTCCTTGAACAGCTTCTATATTTGTTCTAGCAGCCATGTAATGTTGTAAAATTCAGATGCTGTCACCGGAGACATTGTCAATTTGCCTTTGCTCATTGCTCAAAGTGTGTGTAATCTCCTTGGCGGGAGCTGTCTGCTTCCATCCATAAATTGCACTGTTCCTATCACATCAATTTGACAATGCATAAGATGTGGCTTCTTCTAGTTGCAACAATGTATGATTGCATGAGGACCTATGACCTCCCAGCTGATCTAGTTCAGTGAAATATGGAAATTTGATTCTACAGAACACTGTAGAATGTAACATGGTGCACAGAAACTTTTTTCTCCTTTGCCTAACCACTATTTAATAAGAACATTAACTAAAAGTTCAATGGTGTGCAATTAGGTGGTCAGGGTGACTTACATCTTACAGTGAATGTGAATTTTTTTGGGGAACAACATCTCTGTTTGTGGAAATAGTAATGTCAGGGGCATCATTTGGGTATAATGGCAGTAGCCACACGATAGCTTCACAGTCAAATTTTTAAAAAAGCTTCCTGTTGCACACTTACAGCCCATTGCTTTAATAATTATCATTGTGATAGACAAAGATAATAATAACTTGTTGTAAGGTTGTCTCTCGACATTTACTCTCCTGCAATTAGGTGGTCAGGGTGACTTACATCTTAAGAATCTGCAGATTCCTCCTATACAACATCAGGAGGATTCGACCATACCTGACGACGCACTCCACCCAGCTGCTCGTCCAGGCTACGGTGACCTCTCGCCTTGATTACTGCAACTCTCTCCTTGCAAACCTGCCAGCTTGTGCCATACAGCCACTACAGATGATTCAGAATGCCGCTGCCCGGCTCATCTACAACCTCCCCAAATTCTCCCACGTCACTCCTCTGCTGCGATCACTTCACTGGCTACCGGTCACTGCCAGGATCCGATTCAAAGCCCTGACCCTTGCCTACACTGCCGCCAACAGGACAGCCCCCATCTACTTGCAGGACATGACTCAATTCTATGTGCCTGCTCGACCACTCCGCTCTGCAGCAGCAGGGCGTCTTGTAACCCCTCCCACCCGCCCAAAGGGATCACAGAGCTTCTCCACCCTAGCTCCCCAGTGGTGGAACGAACTCCCCGTCCCTCTCCGAACCTCCCCCTCACTATCCATCTTCCGCCGTGGTCTGAAGACTCATCTCTTCAGACTATACCTAGAATAACCACCACCATGCTGTGTATATATATATATATATATTAAAAAAAAAAAAAAAAAAAAAAAAAAAAAAAACAACCCTTTTTCCTTGTCACTTGTTACATGTTGCCCCATCCCTGCACTCCTTGGTAAATTGTATTTGTCCTAATACTCTAGCTTAATCTTCTGCCTAGTTTGGCTTTGCAGATGTTAGACCAGGATAGTGTTCATTGTTCTCAGCTAGAAATAGCTGTACAAAATAAGTAATTGTACCTTACTGAACCTGTGATTCAGCAGTTGTCTACGATCATGAAAATGCACTTCTTGTACGTCGCTTTGGATAAAAGCGTCTGCCAAATGAATGTAATGATAATGTCACAAATAATACCCAATATCTTAAAAATTGTGTTTCTACGCTTACACGCATCCTGGTTGCATGCTGTTAGATCAATGGTGGCTTACTAACAAGGTTATACATAATATTACATAAATAATAACTAAACTGGCTAGCTTTAAAAGGAAGTCCGTGATGTAGCTAGCAATGCCACTTGAGATAATATTGGCAAAATAACTTGCCAACATTAGCTAGAAAAGTTTGGGAATAGGTGAGAGAAGCAGTCATCTCTTGTACAGGTGTTGTCTGCATTAGATCAGAAAATAGCATTCCAGTCAGAAAAATTCATGTATTTAGAGTAAATATTTGAATGGATGTGCAATGTAATTTTTTTTTTTTTTTTTGGTGCTGAATGGGCCTGGTTTAGATACTTCTGTCCACGCACCTGCATGCACTAAGGTATCAAACTGGGGAGCACGATACATGTCCCTGCTATGACCTGGCTATCTAGGGCTAGGTGAAATGGTTGTGTATCATTAAGTATAATTAAAAACCTGGGGAGTATACTCAACATACCGCAATCAGACTTAACCAGTATTACAAAGGTGGTTATTATCAACTTGCTAAGTGAACACAGGCCTTGTTAATCAAGCGCGCTGAAATTTAGGCTGGCTAACTAGCTAGTCACCGCTTGTTGTGTGTAGTTTAATGGTCACAAATGACTTTCTTGTTTTGATGTAACTAGTCAGGGATTGTACTGTTCGATAGCCATTTCAGCTTTAGCTGATTCGAATTTGGGCGTCAGGTTGTGTTATAAAAAGAACAGACAACCTGCACTCAAGCCAGTTCTACTCTTCCTGTGCTCGTGTTCGAAGCTGCTTTTTGTCTCCATTACTAAATGAGCACAGTGGCTCAAAAATGTGATCCGCCAGGTATGTTTCTGTTGCTGAAATCATTACCTTGGTGTCAGACGCAGGTCTTCAATTCAAAGATGAACTTTCACGCCTTTGCGAAAGCCGACTGGAGGGGATGAATGAACAGAAGAAGGCCACTGCTCAGATAGCCACCCCACAATGAGAAAGGGCTAGCGGCAAGGTTTGGGACAAATTGGTTTGCTGCCGGGCGAGTCCAAGCAAATATTCCATTAATAAAAAATTCCTTCTTCTGGCTGCAACCCACCTCCCTACTGGAGATAACAAGCTTGCTATCTTGGGCGGTGCTAACAGTATCTGCAATCTACTGACCGGGAACCCTCCGTTTAGCTTACCAAACCCTTCTAATGAGTCGGTGGCACAGGGTTGGGCTGCTAGTTCAGGGACTGTTGTCAAATTTGCAGATGATACAAAAATGGGAGGCCCTGCTAATAGTTTCGAATCTACTAAAGCAATCCATGAACAGTTGAACAAGATCCAGAAGTGGGCAGAAACCTGGCAAATGAAATTCAATATAGTGAAATGTAAAAATAAAAACTTAATTCAGGATTACTTTATGGTAGGAACAAAATTGGAACGTGCTCAATTTGAAAAAGACTGCACTTGGAGTATTGTGTGCAGTTCTGGGGACCATACTGCAAGAAAGATATAGAGGCTCTGGAAAAGGTTCAAAGAAGGGTAACCAAATTGATTCCTGGTATGAAAGATAAAAGCTATGTGGAAAGACTCAAGATGCTTAATATCTTCAAGCTTAGTAAAAGCACACTTAGGGGTGATTTAATTGAGGCTTTTAAATTCATAAAGGGGATTTACAAAATGAATTCCAAAAGATTCTTCAGGTTGAATTCTGTTAGTAGAACGAGGGGACATACATGGAAATTAGCAAAAGGTAAATTCCATGCAGACATTAGGGAACATTTTTTCATGCAGAGGGTATGAGTGGAATGGTCTGCCAGGTCATGCAATAGAGAAAACTCTGCGGGTTTTGAAGAGCAGGCTTGATACGGTGTTAGATAATATCTAGCCTGTAGGTAATCAGAGCACTAGGTACAATTTAGTTTGGAAAATGGTGAGCATTAATGTAATGTTATGTCATGTTATGTTGTTTTATGTTGTGTTTACATTTAAAGATTACATTTTATAAATACAATCCATTTATATAGCTGGATGTTTGACTGAAGCGATTCAGTTTAAGTCCCTTGACCCAAGAGCAGCACCCCAGCACGGAATCAAACCTGCAGCCATCATGAGTCATAAGCTAGGTTCCTTTGCATTATACTACTCTGCTGCCCAAACAATGTATTTTTCCCAAACATTACACACATTCACAGCACATTGATTGCTCATGTGCAAGTTATACAGTGTGATGACAATGTGTGATGGCAACCTGTTATCACAAAGAATTGGCTTTCAGTGAAAATAATTTCACACAAGATAATTTGTTCTTTTTATATAGCCTGCTACAACATAGCATGTATTAGTAGAATGATTGTGCAGAGGCCGAATAGGAGACCCACAACTTCAACGTTATTTACTTGCATACAGCTCAGCATTTAATAATTTTAGGGGAAATATTTGGTTTTTACTTATAAGGAAAATGATCGCAAGCCAAACAATTATGTTTCTTTATTACCGTGCAGGCCACAATTAATTATCTTAATTAATTATTCTGTACATGTTCTGTTCCATCAGAAGTGCATATTGTGCTGATTTCATTCATTCATGAGGAAAGTACGCTTGCAATATCAAGCTTTACATGTAATTAAATGTCTGTAAAGAATGATGTGACCAGATGTATTTTACTTGTTTCTGAGTTGAATACAGGCTTGACTCTGTGCCTCCATCCTTGTTATCTCATTTATGTTCTCCTTAGGTCCTGATGAAGGGAAATGCAGAGATAAGCGTTCATTGTTGTTATAATGATACTGATAACATGTACAGATGGAAAAAATACCTTCAACATCTTATCAGCGTGCTCTTCATAACACTATCTCTGATGATAATTGCTGTGTTTTACGTAAAATAACGCAGTAGAGATGATGGTGCTGGTGAAATGTGCATAACGAATGAATCGCCCATTGTGTAATATGAAATTTAGCAGATGAGCATAATATCTGGTATAACACTGGTATTTGTCTCAGTCTATGATGCTTGGAAAAGGTTGGTAACACTTTATTTGACAGTGGTCATTATGAATTGATTGTGATTGCCATAACATAATACCTGTCATGACCTTTCATAACTATGACATACCATTGTTATAATTTAATCCGCAGTAGTTATGACATAACCTTCACAGGAGGCTTACTATAGCGGGGTGTCATAATACTGATTCACCATGACATTTGAAAATGACTTTGTCAATAATTAGTTGAAATCTGTGTTACTGCGTGCCAGCTTCCCAAATGGTGATGCTTCATGTCTCCTTTAAAAATGAATTATGACCCTGACTGGGTCATAACTGATTTTAGATAAAGCTACACTGAATTGCTGACAGTGTTTGTGCAGGCCCAGTGAAAACAGATTTTGAAAAAGTTAATGCCTTTTCTCAAAATTATTGTTTAATTATATTACAGGGACGATTTTCTTCAACATTGTTGCCATCTGCCTCAGAGACTTCCTCACCAAGAACAGCTCCATTGATACATTGCTACTGAAGGTGGGCATCCCAAATGTGTCTGGAGTGGTGGCCAGTTCATCATAGAAGCCCTTGAAAACATGAGAGATCTGGCAACAAGGCTTGAAAATGAAACCAGAAATGTTATTGCAACAAGTTCAGGCCCCTGCCGCCACATGGTTGCTTGAATGCGTCACAATACAGTGAGTGGTAGCTTTTTATTTTTAATGTTAAGCTACTGTGTAAGTTATCTCAGTGGATTTGTTAGCACAAGTGATGCTGATTATCTCCCAACGTAGATAATGTTGACGTTACCATCTGTTTATGTTCAGGTCAATTGTTGGGTTCAGAAAGCTATTGGAATCGCATCAGAAAATGGTCACAGCCCATAAAACCATTTAAAGCCATCCGCAGCACAACCAAAGCAGCATAAAAAGCTTCAAGGTGGCTGTGGCTAAGAGGACGAGAGCCATGGGGAGTAGCAAAATGCCACCTGGACACTAGCTAAGGCTTAATCAACCTCAGCTGTGTCATCTTAGCTCGGGCACCTGGGTGAGGTATCTGATGTTGAAAGACCCGAAATGCCCAATGACCCCAAGTAACATCACTAATGATGTGCCCAGGAGCATCAAAGATGCATGATTTTGACATTTTGAAGCAGGTCGCCAATGTTTAAAGTTGAAAAATAAGATTTGTTTGTTCAGGTTTCTCCATTAAGCATACTCCATACTGGTATAGAAAGGTTACAATGTTGAAATGACTGGTAATAATTACAAACTGTACATATGATAAATTCATTCATCCCTATTTTATGTTTTAAAAGCTTTTATATTTTTTCTTCAGTCCTACCAAACCTAATATCCTAATATACTATTATTGTTAGATAAACACAAGCATACCTAACGTATTTGGAAAACATGTCTGAAAGGTCAAGTGCTAAGGTATACCTTAATATTGTGATGAAAATGTTTATTTTCTCTTCTCTAACTGTAGTTATCTATATCAATGAGAAATTGTTGCATTGATAACAGTTGTATAGTCTATTGAGACATATTGTATCCACCATAACAAAGAACATATAATAATCCATATTTTATATTTGCCAAAAATGTACATAAGTAAAACATTGGCAACAACACTAACAAAGGCTGAGAAATGACAACATATTTGTTCTTTTAAAGAATGTAAACATTTTCACAGTTAATATGTATAATTCCACTATATTGTCAAACTTAATGTTAGCCATTTAAAAAGCATCATGCTTCAATAAAAAAGAACACCAGAGTAGTTAATTCATTAAATTTATATTGACGAAAGAGAATCACACTCAAAAAGCGAAGCGAAGGAAAACATTACAGAATATTCAATAAGATCAACGGTCAATGTTGCTTCAATAACTTCATTTAAACAGAAAGTCTTTTTCATTACATTACATTATAGGCATTTAGCAGATGCTCTTATCCAGAGCGACGTACAACAAGTGCATCAGTTCAAGCCAACATGTCCTTTGAACATTGTTTGCTGTAGTCTTTTGAATTCTCTAATCTTTCTCAGTCAAGATGGCTGTTGGAAAGGCAAAGTAACTACCATTGCAGCCTCTTCTGGAACAGCTGGGGAACGGTTACCCATTTCACAATCATTCCTTTGAGCATTCTCATTCATTTGTGATACCTCTGTTGACCCTGTCTCAAACCCGGGCACAGTGTTGGCCACATGCACAACATGTACCTTGTTCCTGCCTTTTTTGCTCAGAATGCAGCTGAAAACCTTTTTGAAGCCTTTGCGGAAGTGCTTAGACACCAGGGCGTAGACGATGGGATTGAGGCAGGAGTTGGCGTAGGCCATGCAGTGGGACAGCAGTCTGAACGCGTACGTTGTCTGATTGAAGGGGAAGTCTCCGTATAGGTAGCACAGGATCACCACGTGGTAGGGTAGCCAGCATATACAGAAGAGCACAGTGACAATGATGATCATCTTGGTGACTTTGCGCTTGGCTCTCTTGGACTCGGACATGCCGTCCAAGGGGTCCACAGCAGTCCAGAGGTACTTTATAGTCCTGGTGTAGGAGAGGCTGACAATGAGCACAGGCATCACATACCCAAACACAAATGTGCACGTGTCCAGAACTTTGCGGTTATGTTCTGTCCAGCCAGGAACGCACACATTGCCGCTGGCAAAGTCAATTAGGTCATAGTAGCTTAAGTAGGGCCCTGCAAAGACCAGAGACAGGCCCCAGATGACTGCCATGGCAGCAACCGCATTGCATGGTGTTCTCAACTCTCTAGACCGCAACGGGTAGCGGATGGCCAGATACCTACAAAACAAGAATGCACAAACCCATGCCTTTTATTCCATAATATAAACTTTCATGCAATGTCACAGTTTATCCAAAATGTCATTCATCTTATGTTTTATGCACACAAAAAACATATTTTTTTATAATTTGCAATGTATTGACAATACATGGTTCATTTTGTGGTCATTCCAAGGGGTTTGTCTGAAAGGCATTAATGTACTGAACAATGTATTTTGTTAACATTGTTTATTTGTTAACAATAGACGTTGGGCCTATTTTCGCAGTCAAGGCACAATTATGAAATTCTGTTAGTAACTCAAGGCGCTGGCAAATTAGGGTGTGCCGAACGTAATTTTGGTAATTTTGTTACTCCAGGCCTTAGTGCCATTGCAGCACAGTTGGAAAAGAGGCTGATTCGAATAAGAAAAAATCACTGTAGGTGTGGTGGGAGTTTGGCTTCATTAATGCCAATCAGTTTGCCCCATTTCTTTCTCTTTAAAAACAGTGTGTTAGCGCCACAGCTAACTGCTAATTTTGTCCAAAGAGCAAGTGTATTGAGAGGCTCTGTTACGAGTCTACATACCATTACTTGTGATATCAAAACAAAGGTGAAACCAAATTGTCTTCATTTTAATAATTATTTTCACACTCAAACACAATATATTTTTATGTGAACAATTCTGCAGGGTAAGCATTCCCAGACAGGCATAGGAGCCGGAGGCAGCTGGCAGTGACCCCTCCACTCAGCCTCTCCATTGTACTGCAGCTTCTACTGTTTCAACAAGCATTGCAGTTGGCAAACCACAGGACAGGAAAGAAGCAGGTGCTTTTATTTTTTGAATTATCTACAGCCTTTTTGTTTCTTTACTGTAAATTTTGTATAATACAGTTGTTTCAAATAGACAAAACAATTTCACCAATCCAACTAAGTTTAATTAATTTCTGACATGCACTTGATAAGATTAAATCTACACTTACTAGGGAAACAGCTCCACAGCCAACCGGTCCCTGCTCTCTTGTGCACCCTGACTCTGTAATCTCCATTACAATTGTCACATGCTCAGAGTCTCACTCTGCCTTTCTACATATGAAAGTTCTGTAATGCATCCTTTGTGAGGTCTATGTCACTTCTAAGGCATATGACTATATTGTGTAGAGCAAATCATGCCACAAAGAATGCACTGACTTTCGGAGGGCTGTATTGTAATGTACCACCTGTCCCATCTAGACACCTGAAATGCATTTTTAACATTCCAAAGGAATAGGTATGCACAATCAATGACCCATCCTTGCCAAACGTACAATTAAAAGCAAGTTTCTGGTGTGTTCTGGGCTTAATGAATGGAGTAAGTAGCCAGAATATTAAACAAATGCATATCTTACACTATTTGATGGGTGTAGACCCAGTCTTCCACCTCCGCTGTGTCTCTCATTTCAGTATCTTACACTGTTAATTCAATACAGATGCATTGCCTAGTAATTATCCAGCATTAAAATGCAAAACCGAACACAGCTTAAATTTCGAATAGTCAAATTAAACTAAACGAAAAATATTTCTCGCATTTGTGTTGTGTGTCTGTGCATTCCTATGTGTGGTGCATTCATAACACCGCCAAATTAACACAATGAGCCAGAGTTTGAGTAAAATCTGGACTGGGTTGGTTTAAGCGCAGTCATTTTATTCAACACCAAACTTGCACAGCACCAAATGTCCCTACTAGCACACCCCCTATTGTGTAGCTCAACACATTTTGATGCGAACAGGTTTATTGCAGACCATGAAACTACCAAACCTGGCAAAGGTGAAAAATATTTCATTTGTGCAAGATGAAATTTGCAATTCCGCTTGCAGCCTGGTGCAATTGTGCTTGTGTTGTCACAAAAATATGGCTCATTGTGTCCTTCAACCATTGTCAAACTCAACTGCATTAACACAAACTGATTTCACTGCAAGAAAATGTTCTTATTAATCTCCTTTCTTCATAAAAGGAAAACAAAGTCAGTCACTGTTTATGACACTCACTGTGAATGTGAAGCAGCCCATAGTTTTTTATCAGCTAGTGTTTGCTGAGAACAAAGTAATAAATTACTGCTCTCACCAAAATACAGCACATCATTTTCTGATTGTACATATTGTTCTTCATAGCCTCTTTTACAGCTCCAGACTGCTACAGCTATATTCAATTTCCTCTGTTGTTCATTTTTATTTGTTTCACTTTCTCATTGATTGAACATACTTTCACAATATAACCTTGACTGCAGTCTTCAGCATGTTTCCAATATGAAATTTTATTGTTCAGCTTTGAGTTGTTGTCTCATCTGTCTAGACTTGTGCAGGACTTTGCCAATTTTCTGACCTGCACAACTTTACGAAAGGTGTTATATGTTATCCAGTTTTCATCTTGGCAATGAAAGTTTAACATGTTAGCTAACCATTAAACATGCACGAAGGCACCATAATCTTAGATTAAAACAGGACAATGTAAATGTAATTACAAATGTAGTTATATAAAGCTAGCTACCACACGATGATGTGCATAAATGTATTTTCTACTTGTTTGCTTCAGATTATTATTATGAATACATGAAGATATGGTCGAAACAGCATATTTGCCATATGTGTAAATATGTGTGCAAGTTCATATGATGGCACACATCTTCACTGTGTTACTAAATTGTCACTCTAAATTGTAACCTCACTGAAATTGTCCTTTCGAATGAACAAAACTTGAACAATATCTTAAATTAAAAGTTAATTTAAAATATATTAAACTGCTCATTCTTTGTCAGAAACATTTTACTAACACTAGTCTAGACGTCAGTAGAAACTTTAACAAAAGTTGTTTGTTTTCATGGATCAGCTTTTCTGCAAAACATCAAATCGGTACAGAATAAACAATTTAAAAATGCTTCCTGCATGCATTATACATTAACTGGGAAATAGGTGTTCTTTTATTCTGTTGATTGTCATGATGGACCAATTATAGGCATGGCCTTTCTCATATTAGCAGTGAAAGGCATGAGCAAAGGGCACAGTACCTGTCAACAGAGACAGCGGCCAGGGTGAAGCTGCTGGCGTACATGGTGAGGTTGATGAAGAAGTGGACAGCCTTGCACATGAAGGAGCCAAACACCCAGCCCTCCAGGGAGTAGATGGTCGCTTGGAAAGGCACGCAGAAGATGATGAAGAAGAAGTCGGCCACGCTGAGGTTGAGAATGAACAGGTTGGTGGTGTTGTAGCCCATCTGCCCGTTCCTCAGGAGCACTGCCAGCACCAGGCTGTTGCCAATGGTGCCGAGCAGGAAGATGAGCGAGAACACCACTGAAACAATCACGCTGGCGGGATTGAACTGGTAATTCTCTGATATGTTCCCAGGGCCCCCCATTTTGTTGAAGTCCTCGTAATCTGACATGGCTGGTTGAATTAATCCTAAAGACAGGAAAATGCGATATTATGTTTCATCTTGTCTCAAACATGATTGCCAGTAGCTGAGGAAACAACGGTTGGTAACTTTGTAGACAGTCATTTACAATGTATGTCTCTGTCAATTAAGTTTAAATAACCATGAACAGATAAATGACATTTATACACCAAAAATGCACAATCTGTTCTCACAATAGTTCAGTTTTTTCATTTATTATTGGCTACATTTACACACCTGTGTACTGTATATATTTAGATGATTTGTTGCTTACTCATTGACTAATGCTCTGTTTTTTTCTCTCTAATGGAACAGATAATTAACTAGATTAAAGCACCACTACTGCACCGATGTGCTTAATTAAAATAAATTACAAGTTATTAGGTTATGTTATGATACATCATCTCCTAGACGCTATGTAATTAGCTTAATCATGTGAGTCCACATGTGGTGCTGTCAAAGGGCCAATGTCTTATCATGATAGATGAAAACTTCAAAGAGCCGACAGATAAACCATAAAACACGATCGATTTAAAATAAAAAGTGCTCTTTTAGCTTGAATTCATTAGATTTGATTTTAAGATTTATGAGAAGATAAGTCAGCAATTATTAAAGTTTATACTGTAAGTTAAAAATAAATTTAAATCTACATTTTTCAAGTGCTAAAGGTAGGCTATTGGGCATTAGCATTTCAATGAAAATACTACACATTCATATTTTTGCTAATAAAACTATGAGTGTGATATGGACCTATTTGCAACATTGTAGTCAGTTTGGTTTCGGATTGTAAACAAAGGGAGCTTTGTTGTTGTTCACCAAACCTTGTGCAATGTTTTAAAACAGTTGCTGTAGGGTTATTTTGCTACCTTGGTAAACAGAATACCTAAATGACTTATTTAATCTCTGTAGAGCACTTGGGGAGAGGAGGCATCCATTCAAATTGCCCATTTGTGTCATTAGTGCAGAGGATGCAAATTGCTTTGTATTAATGTCCTTGGGTTTTTCTGCAGCCGGCTTTGAGCTGACACTTCAAGGGGATTCAGAGCTGCACCAATGACAGCGCTTGCCTTTCTAATCAACTTATTAATGCTTGCTGTTGCACTGTGAAGTATGACATAAAAAACACAAGCCACCACATTCTTATAAAACATCAGTTATCTTCAAACATGAAATGCTCTGTATTTTCTTAGAAATAACAGACTCGACGGTCCCTTTGGTATAAGACATTTCCCCTAATGATGACATAATAAGGAGTCATCTGAATAAGACGGGCTTTATTCATTTTCGGTCTCTAGAGCAACAAAGGAAACACTTCAGAAGGGTTGCCTCTTTGCAATTGCTTTCCCCTACTTTTATTTCTCAGAGGGTGTTACACAATTTGGTTGCCATGCTATGAGGAAAGAAAACAGTGTATATTCTTAAGCTTTGAGCAGGGATAGCATGTCTTCAAACCTCTGCAGTACTGTGCAAACCCGACAACTGTAATAAAAGTAATACACAAGGGGGTGGGGGTTGGTGGGGGGTGGGAGTTTCTGTGCTATCCATAGGTAAAGGGACTGAGTGGATCCTAATGCAGAAAAAAAATGTAATACAGAAGTCTTTGAGGTTGTTGGAAATGTAAGCACGCCATTTTGTTGTCTGAAAAGGTGACAAAAGAAAAGAAATGTAGGAAGTTAGTACAATGCATGCTATAGTCATCTAGTACATACTTATGTGGACAAATGGGCCATGTCCATATGCTTTAGGTATAGTTATCCAGTTATAATCACATCCATCTGCATGAGACTCTAAGCAGTTTTTATTTAAAAATGACTAAGGCTGTTGCTTCTCATGTGCTCTACGTAAATATAATGAGATTGCACTATTATAGATGCAATGTGACAAAATATTACTTCCAGTTTGGGTGAAAATAAGATGAGATAAAATAAGATAAGATGACATATGCTTGCATCCACAGTAATCACAGGTACGCGATGATATTTCTGATAGTGATTGACAGTGAGGAAACATAAGTAGCTCCCAGATAAGGGCAGATTTTCTTGCACAAAACACTGTGCAAAGCACGATTTATGGATGAACAGTAGCTTTGGACCATTAGAACATTTTTATGAGATGTTTATTCTGTATCCCAACAAGAGGGTGATGCACAATCCAAATATCAAATAAAAACCCAAACAATACAAATATCAAATAAAAAATTTAAATGTGGCCATAATTACGAGTTTCAGCTGAAGGCTTTGTTCCTTTGTGTCTCCAAGCTGTTTGTCTTTTTTGCTGTTTTCTGTATCTTATGAAAAGTCTTCAGGGAGATTGACAGCCCTATTATTTATAGCTGGAACAGACTCAGTGTCCTGCAATCCCACAAAGGCAGCTCAAAGAGATCTGATTCCCAGCTTTGCTTGAAGCTGTCTAAGAGGTGATTTCACATGCCACATTTCAGTTCAGATCCTAATCATTCATTCGTTAGATTATATGAATTTATTTAATTTTTTAGTCTGTTGATTCACTGTAAAGAAAATCCCATTTAATTCAGTTGAGTTTACTACAAGGTTGCTAAGTGAAGTTTGAAAGGTTTGCTGGCCCAGGCATTGTAGACAGGTGCTTTAGCTCCAGAATAGCTCTGGGGAGTGTTGCTTGGCATGTGTTATGCTTATTGTATGCTTGTATTCAATCAATCAATCAATCAATCAAATTTTATTTATATAGCGTATTTTACAACAGTTGTCACAATACGCTTTACAGACAACCCTAGCCTAAACCCCCACAGGAGCAAGCCTAAGGCAACAGTGGCAAGGAAAAACTCCCTGTGGCAGATGGGGAGAAACCTTGGAAGGAACCAGGCTCAAGGGGGAAACCCATCCTCCTCTGGTCGGCTCAGGGTGCCGACTGGTGACCAGCATGTCAGCCAGTTTATGCACAAGATATGATATGTGATGCGGCTCAGATGATGGGTGGGGCCGGTTGGCGGTGATGGGGAACAGCAGGTGGCGGCAGATGTGGGCAGGGTGGAGGCAATGACGAAGGAGGGGCTGGACCGCAGAGGTGGGGGAGACCAGACGACTCTCGCTGCACTCTCGAGGGTTGGGGCAAGAGCCCCGCCGGCAGCGTGGGGAAGAGGGTTAAATCTCTATTGCTGTATGGTTTATAATATGAATACAACTGGACCCCATATGTAATTTTAATATTGATAAACTCATCATCAAATAACCTAATTTTGGCTTTGACCTGATATACTACACCAGTCACCTATGGGATGTATGATCAGTTAAAAATGAATCCAGCTTGATTTATCATCGGTGTGGCTCACTCTTAATCAAGAAAATATCACCCCAGCATGCATAGGACCTGGTTTTCTATAGTTATGGGTAACATGGCTGCAAAGCATGATGCCAATGAAAGAGGGAGGGGGTGTATTCCTGCCCCTTGCCCAACGCACGCTGGGATAGGCTCCAGCACCCCTCGTGACCCTGCTCAGGATAAGCGGGTATAGATAATGGATGGATGGATGTATATGGCAATTAGAAACAAGAACATTACTCATACACCCACTTATGAATCTAGGCTCCCATATGATGTACTAAAAAGAAGTCAGTAAAAACATCCAAATTGAAAGAGAGAGAGAGGCTGGGAAATGAATCCTACCAGCAGGTCTCCCCTGTGTCCTTAATCATGCAGCTTTAATCAAGACCAGCAGGCCAGGCCTTCCTAGAAAATTAGCCTTTCAAACTTCAGTGCCATGAGAACACAAGTAATAATGTAACTAAATCAATAATGGAACTAAAAAGAAGTTAGGGGGTTGGGGTGGTGGTGGGGGTGTTTCATGTTCATTTACGGCAGGGGTTGGCTTATATAAAAACTGACATAAGCCAGAAATGACTATCAGTAATTAACTGCTGTGTTTTCCTGTTCTGCCAGCACTCTGCCAGTATTTCTTTATCTGTCGCCCAACAAACACTGAGAATGAATGACTCCCAGTTAATAATTAAAAACTAATCAACCCCTTGCACTCTCTCTGTCTCTCTCTCTCTGTCTCTCTCTCTCTCTCTCTCTCTCTCTCTCTCTCTCTCTCTCTCTCCCCCTCTCTCTCTCTCTCTCTCTCTCTCTCTCTCTCTCTCTCTCTCTCTCACACACAAGAGGTGTGAACCAACTATAGCACTGTCCTACTGTTTTTTTTTATTTTTTACACTTGATTCTGCAAATTGGCACAGGCTTACTAGCCTTCACTACTTCAGTGTCAAAAAGCTGTACAGAAGCTTTTGGTTGTGAAATGGCATGGCAGAGGGGATATACTGTCAGGAGCCACTGTTAAAAGGGAGCTCTGAATTAACACAGTTGAATGCCTTGATTAAAGCAGTGAGAATGTATACCTCCCACTGTGTCAAAGCATCATGAATGAAAAAGAAAACCCTGAGCTGGAGAGTGGCAATACAGATAGAGATTGTATATGTGTGAAGGTACTGCTGACTCTTTGGAGAAAAGTGGCTTTGATGGAGACTGGATTCTACCCGTGAATGTCTTGTACTATATCATACACCCTTGCACAAAATGACTGAAATCCACGGGCCCCCGATCGACCAGCAGGGTTCACTAGCTCAAAATGTGACTGAACCCCATTCGACTGAACCCTAACATTCCCTGGACCACACAATCACCAACTGCATTTTGCCCTATGGAGCTACCAGCACTGAGAAGGTTGACCATATTTGATACAACTGTGGAACTACACCACAACATTGCATATAAAAGCATATAAGCATATAAATGTAATCAAATGTAATTTTAAAAGGAAGGGTACAATATGTGGTAAACCAGTGCTAGAATTTATAGTCACTGGCACAAATGATAAACTGAAACGAATCTTCTTACAAACTAGAACAGGTCATTATATTTTTCCATTTAGCAGATGCTCTTATCCTGGGAAACACACACAAATTAAATGTTTTATAGGCCATGCACACAGCTGAATATTTGTAATAAGGTAATACAGGTGAAGTACCTAGCTGAAGAGCCCCAGCAGGGAATGGAACCCATAACCATTGTATTGCACAACAAATCACTAAACAATATTCTGTGCAGCCACACACACACACACACACACAAACACACACACACAATAGAATAAAAGTCCGAACTACAAAATACATTATTTACATTTACTCTAATGCAAATACAATTACACTTATGGTTCTTATGGTTGAATGTGTTCTAAAAGTTAATATAAGCACATTGCTGGATTCTTCTACAAGGTAATCTCATTTTGTGCTGGACGGAGCTGACAAATCTGTCAAGCTCAGAAAAGCTATACTAAAGACCAATGGTATCACAAAAAAATAAATCTGAAACTCCATATAGAAATCTCTGTGGCGTTCTTTCAGAGGAGGTAATCAGCACTCACCAAGGCTTATCGATGCACCAGGTTTCCAATCTTCCAGGTCTCAGGTTCGCAGTTCACAGCAGTCATTCATTTCTCATGACACTTCCTAAAAACGTGTTGTGCGTAATGCTTCCGTCCGATTCTGCAGGCACTCTGATCCTCTCTCACACTAAATGCCTTTGTGCTCCCTCTCTTCCTCTGCCACCCTCTGCCTTTCTCTCCTCTCTCACATTGCCTTTCTCCCTCCCTCATTCTCTTGTCTTCCCTCTCACGTATGAAAGCTCCTCCTCCACTTTAATTTGGCTAACTGTTCATTCTTCACTGTAAAACCGAGCTGCATTGACCTACAAGATGGTTCAGCTCTCATCATAACAGAAATGTAAGTGGGGATAGGGGGTCTTTTTCATTTGGGGGTCTTTTACCCTGCAAACAAATTGATCTGACCTCGAAGAAGGTAAGAAGATGTATGAATAATTTATCTATGTTCTTTACTCCGATCTACATTATAGCTTCTTAAGGAAAAGTCAGCCTAAAAAAATGTTAAATTGGCTTCATCTTCTTCCTCTAAAACAAAGCTGCTATTCTGAACAAAAGCCATGGTGACTGGGCTTATTTATGCATGTTTCAAATATTCATGCACAAAAAGACCTTTGTTTCCTTTCAGATACTCCTAAATTAGATGTTTCACAAATAGTTTTAAATGTGTAAATCAGTATAAATAACACATTGCGACAATGCTGAATAACCACGGTTTCATCGTTTAAACCGTGGACAAGCTTGTCATCAGTTATCTTAAACATGAAGAAATAATTTATTATCGATGCAATTTTTATCTGAAATATATGCTACATGTTTGAAAATGCTTGTAATAAATTCATGTCTATGCCTCCAAAAATCAGAAGACATAATGCATGTTTGTGAAATAATTTTTTTAACTTTTATTACATTGCTGGTTCTAGTACTACAGAGAATTATTTGGGACTACAGGATTTAGGTAAATATTATTCATGATAGCCTAAGTATTCTGCATGAATGTGGAATGTGTGTTGCCTGGTAATGACATTACATTCAGGCTCACCTGCATAGGTACTTACAGTTCACGACCAGCTCATGACTCTTTCATTCACTAGTTCAATACCAGCTCATGGCTCTTTCATTTGTTGACTCCTTTCATTCGCTTCTTGTTCATTGGCTCCTATTCTACAGTCAGTTGTGATCACATAATTATAGTTCCTCAGTTAGAAAAATTATTTTCATTGTTATTGTTTATTTCTTGAATGGTTACTCATCACGCCACAATGACAAATGCGCTTAGTCACACATATGTCATATATACACATACGTCACCTCTGTGAATATATTTGGGCTTCCAATGTTTCATGCCTATTTTTACTTAAATCATACAAACGCATTATATGTTAGACAAAAAAGGAATTTAAATACACTCCTCAAAAGGTTTTCATCATTTTTTGAAAAACTAATCATAGTTGACTATCTGATTTCAAGCATAGTTTTGGTGCATTACCATTATGCATTTTGATCAGTAGAGAGCTATGCATTTGATTATTACATCACCTAACAGAACTATAAGCTATCATTGTAAAACATTTCTTCTTCAGACTAAAGTTTTTAAGTTCTATTCATGTAGATCAAGCTAAGTTCACTTCTCTCAATTAATGCCTGATGGTTCTTCTGACAGCCCAGTGAAGTTGACAGTCCAGATGTCTCCATGCTGAAGTGGCTGCAGGTGCTGGACTGAATTATTTTGCTGTAATGCTCACATGATTCACATTAGAACAACTGGCCTGCCCTCAGGGTGTTAAAATGTGCCGGTACCGTGATTATATCATTCCCATAGCAACCATGTTAATGATTGGATGCCTCTACACAGTCAGGATGAAACACTGTCACTGTTGTTGCTGACAAATTTGTTTTGGTGTTTTGTGATTCGAGAGTGATGACTTGGAATTAATTTGAGAATAATTATGTTTTTATGCACCCAAGGTTTATTTATGTATCTATTTATTTTAACAAATTGCTCTGCTTTGTTTCATTCAATTAACTATTTAAATAAAATTATATACATGATTTTGTCTTTTTCCAAATTACTCAAGTTTACCTGCTTGGTGTGTATTGGCACAGCAGGTATCACTTGCTTGGTCACAGGCTCAGCCATGTGTTTTTCTGACACTTTCACTGGTAATGTCCTGAGAGTGGCTCTCTTAGCTGGCAGAAAGTTGCTCTTTAATCCCAGTTTCTCATTTGTTTTAAAATCACTGCATTGAAAATGTCTAAATATTATTTGCAATGTTGCTACATTGACATTTTTGTTTGTCTGAAAGTAAGAGCAAAACTGCTGCTGCTTCCATAACTTTTGAAATATTCATGAATCATTTCCTTCCAGCATTTTTATGATTTTGGGGCAGTCACATAATCAATTTACTTTTCATTTAAGCCTAGACTCACTGCCAATTTTCAGTTATTACCATAGCTAATGGACTGCTCAGTGGGGTATTTCTTTCTCTTTTACTATGCACTTCAAAAGTGAAAATATTGGTGCCTGCAATTATTGGTGCCTTGCTAATTTGCATTAGTTTTTTGTCTCCCTTTATTATAATGAAGACTTGCGATTGTAGGCTGGAGGATGTTTAACACCACAGTAGACATTTGATTCATTATAAGGTTGATTCAAGCAGGTTCACTGGAACTGAATATTTTAGCTGTTGTGTCAAAATCATCTTGTTTCATGTTATCTTGTTTACATAAACATTTTGCATGTTGGTTGGGTATAATAGCAGCAAAAATGAATGTATGAAAAGCAAATGTGGCATCAGTGAGCTGAATAAATCCAACTGGTATCCTGCAGGCCTAGTAGCCACCTGCTATATCTGCATGGGTGCTCTTCCTGTGCTAAAACGTTTCAGAGTCAAAAACAATCTGCAGATAACAAAATGTTTTTTCATCCTATTACCATGTCCATGCAGTCAAAGCATTCAGTACACTTTTGCAAGTTAAGAAGAATAAATGAGGGCTAAATTTCTGACTTTCTGAACAATTTATAATTCTTGAAGCTTTTAAATTACTTACATGTTTAAATTGATGTTTAAAAATTGTATTTATTTTATTGTATTGTATTTTTTCTTGAACAGTTTATGCAGGAATTTGAATGACCAGAACAGTCACTGTGCCTTACATTTTGAAAAAAAATAAAAATAAAAATAAAATTAATTTTAAAAAGCATACATAAACATGAGCAATAAATTCAAAGAATGTGATTATGTGAGTCATTGCTTGATATTAAATGCACACTTCTGGAGTGTGGTACATTGAGATGTATTGTATCCTCTGGCCTGCATCTTCATGTCTTTCTTTGAAGCTGACTCACCAGGCAGTATATAATTGGGGACTCCTGCTGTAGGAGATGTCTTCTTTTGAATGTTGAGCCTGACTCGCTCTGATTTTTAAAGATCCATTGGCACATTAGAAAGATTGGTGATGTTCCCTAGATATTTTTATCTAAATTTTCTCTTGCTCTTTTATTTGACATTTTTGTCATTCAGCAGTTATATATCTCTAGCTATCTAACTTTGTTTGATTAGCATGTTGACAAATGGCAGCTTTGCAACAGAAAAGATACTGATACTGAACAAAATGAATATATCAACATTTACCTAATTCAAACAGCAACATCGGCAATAAGCAAAACACTGATCCTGAGAGGTAGCTGGAAAGTGTGTTAGCCTATTTATTAGTAATGTAAAAAAATGTGACAGAATGAACAAATATATTAAGCTATACTCAGGTACACTACATGGCCAAAAGCATGTGAACACCTGACATCCAACATGTCATACAGAATTATGGGCTTTAATATGAAGTTTGTCCACCCTTTGCTGCTATAACAACCTGCACTCTTCTGGGAAGGCTTTTCACTGGAAATGCTGTGGGGATTCGCTTCCATTCCACAGTTGGCTGTTCAATTGATCCCAAAGGTGTTGAGGTCAAGGCTCTGCACCTGCCAATCAAGTTCATCCACACTATTGTTCTTGAAAAAGCCATTTATATATGGACCTTGCTGTGTGCCCGGGGAGATAATTTATTTTACAACATTTACTTTGTGTCATGTGTGTTTTCATCAGAACATTTTCTTGACCACTTTGGTTTTACTCATCAAAAATGTTGTAAAAATTGTGACTAACTTAGTTTTCATGGCCATTGACTCCCATTCAAAATAGAAAAGTACTGCTTCAGTATTATGCTTAGTTCATGTTCATAAATCCAGCTGGTTGCCTCTCTTGTCATTGCCTTTTCTTGCTGGCATCACCAAGGTAAATGTTAAGACCCCAGGGATGTCTAGGGGTAAAATGGGGTAAACATAAGATGAAAAACAAAATAAAAACTGATGGAATTGAGTAAAAGAATGGAAAGGGTGGGAATAAACAACAATAACCTGGTAAGCAATGATCAAGGCCCACTTTCTTTTAATACATTACAGGTGGTGTGTAGTGTATGTACGAGTTTTTAAATAAATAAAAAATTTACAGAACATTAAACAAATGTAAACAGGGGAAGGGAAGTTCAGCTGTGCCAAAGGAAAGAAAATAATTAAACCAATAAAAACAGACCAACTAGACTGACACTAGGTTTAGGAAAATTAACTAACACTGAAAAATGCTATATTATAAATTAATGCATGCATAATATGAATAATGTATACTAGATATGAAGAATATGCCTTTACTGCAATGGTCCATGCTGGACCTTCCTCCTGCGCAAATAAGATTTACAAAGATTAGTTTCAGAAGAGGTGTATTCCCTTTTCATTCTGTTTTATTATAATTGCCATGGAAACACAAGGCAATCTGTTTAATTTATACCAGTTGTGATCATAGTGACCAGCACATCAACTGAATTATTTCTTTCAATGAATTTTTAAAGCCAAGTGGAATGGAATAAGTGAAAGGCTCGTTCACTGGCCATTATATTGATTTTGGCAGGCCAAAAGAAACAGGCCAGTTTTGTTGAGTGCTCAGTATTTGTTGGACATTTTCCCCATATCACAATTGAACTTCTATTTGTTCTCAGGAGTTTAATACATACAGTATAGTATGGTAATAGGAGCTGAGCCAAGCATGAATTAAGCAGAATCAAGAGAATAGCCTACAAAATGCTGTGCTATTTCTCTGAGGAAGTTTGGTTATTAAGAATCATATTAATATACAGTGTTATGTGTATATAACTAAAATGCATGGTAGAAGCAAATGTCCCAAAATAAAGTTTGTCTGGGATGACAGAAAAATCTATTATCCTCAATGTGAAGGATATAAATTTAATTTTATTTCTGGTAGCAACTCCCAAGAACGTTCCAATAGTTTAGATCAAATAGTGACAAATAAAAGGTCACCAAAATTCATTGTCTTTTCAAACTTCCTTCAATATTAAAATACATTTTTCAGAAATGCAATGGTAATTTAACATGGACATTATGTGTAATAAGTGAAATATTGAATATAATGATAAATAGCCATTAATGTAATCTAAATGTGAAATACTTGAAAGGAATGAAAATGATTTGTACTGGATTTATCATGGTGTATAACATCAATAATATATTCTGTCAGTAAGAAACTACAGTAGCCTTGTGTCTTCTCAATACACATCAATATTTTTTCCATTAAAATGACAGATGGCTTTTGGAATAAAATGGCATAGGCTGACACATGGTAGAAGGAGACAAAAGACATTGAAGGGCTGATCATTCATGTCCAAAATGAGGAGCCCTGTATGACCCCCAGAGTCTTTTTTACAAAGTCTGTGTAAGGATATAGCTGTAAGCCATGATTCTTGGATCCAAGCAGCCAGTGCTGTATTCCACTTTAATTCTACTATGTCCATGTAGCAAGAACAACATGAATTATTGATATGGCGGCGGACTCTAAAGCTCACCACGGCATAAGACGACCTTGCACAAGGGAAGACATGCAATACTGTCCAATGCTCTGGCAGTTACTCTGGGCACACAGGGGAAATCAATAATTCAGTGATTCGATTAACAAACATATGCATTATGTAGGTATGAGTGCAACATACTGTTGAACAACCATACAAAATAACATAACAAAGTGGTTCCCTAACTCGGTCCTGAGGGCCCATTTGTACATTGATTTTTGTTCCAACCATAATTGCAACTTCTGGATTCTACTGAGCTGTTATTTTTTTTAATTAGACACTCTTAATGTCTACTCAAGGATGATTAACCCTCTCAGGGCCATATTAGCTCAGAAATACAAGTAGTCACCAAAAATGTTGAAACACTTTGGTAAATAAGGGACACAAAGTATAACAAAAGGTGGTTCCTGAGTTAATTACACAATTAACATCCCAACACATTCAGGCTTGTGAGCAAAAATGCTTGGCAGGCCTGGTTTCCTGTAATGTTGCCTGTTTATTGTTACAAGAAAGAACTTAACTTTGAAAGTGGGATGGCTGTTGGGGCACATTTGGCAGGAGCTTCAGTGGTGAAGACAGCTCAGTATGTTGATGCTTCATGGGGAACCACGTCTGAGGTGAGGTCAGCATATAACTCTGAGGGAAAGACATCATCCACAAAGGGCAGCTGTGGAACCACATACGCCTGGACTCTGATATCTGTGCTCTAATTCAGGGTGCAGGGAAAATATGTGAGCGACTTGAAATTAATTGACTGCAATTTTAATCTAGGGCGTGAGCAGGCAATTTCATGGAGAATAGTCCATCAAGAACGTCACAGAGCAGGACACTATAGATGGGTTGCAATGCACAAACCACAAAGTACACATGTATGTTTGCGTGTGCAGTGGTGCAGAGAGCACAGGCGATGGACTGTACTGCCATACTGAGCAGTGGAAAAATCAACTATAATAACATCAATCATTCTTCACCACGTCCTCAACTGACAGGTCAGCGTACATTTGGTGCACACCTAAAGAGATGTACAGACCTCACGTGCTTGGTTCCAACAGGGGGTTCCGGCGGACTTGTAATGGTGCAACATGGTCGGGTGCACTAATTCACTTAGAAGGCAAGATCAATGCTAAACACTGCTTAGTTATTCTGAGTGATAAACTTCATTCCATTTTTCAGCCTTTCTTTCCTGTGGGAGGAAAGGTGTGTCTTCCAGGATGAAAGTGCCCCTGTTCAACTCTAACCTGAGGCCCTATCTCTATTTTGCAGAGGAAATTTAATTCTATTCCAAGGATGAATCTCAAATATATAATTTTTTCAATTAAAAGTGATGAAAAATAATCTCAATATTAAAAATTACATTTAAAAAACAGTGAAATATGCAGTTATGATTAAAAAAATATTTTTTACTGAAAACATTATGCAAATCCAGCAGCTATGGTGTTTGCTCCTAATAGTGAAACATTTTTTTGTCCAAATCAAGGACTAACCTTTCTGCTAACAGAATCTTTCTTCAGAATCCTTAGTTACCTCCAAAGCACTACAACACATATCACTCCCATTTTCATTCAAGTAATACTTATTGTTTACATATTTCATTGTTTCGTATTATGTCTTCTGAAATATTACTTTTTTGCAATATATATTGTTATAGCTTCTGCTGGAGTTGCTGCTGGAAATAAGATGTAAATAAGATGACCTAACAAGTGCTCACTAGCAATAATGTCAGCCAATTGTAGGGAGAGTAAACAAACAGACAAAGGGTATCAAAAATGAAAATGTCACTGTTCTCCCTCACAGGGTACTGGCTCAGAAATAACAAACTAAAGCAATGAATTTGAATAGACTAAACCAAGGTCTTTTCACAAATGGTAAATTTGTGACTTTTATTCGGCTCCAGGTCTGGCTCCAACTCTGAAGTGCAATTTATAAAACCCTGAGCTGATAAAGCAATGCTACCCAAATGAATGTGCTTACATAACCATTAGGCCTGGCCCCAGATTCTCCTGATTCCCTCTCCCAGACTGACCCTGACAAATGTGTTGTTTGAAAAATTAATAATAAATAGTTACTTTGTTCATTAAAGCTAGTTTCTACATTACAGCCCACTGAAGAAAAGCAGGTTTATGTACAAGATGAAAGCATGTAGCATTAATGTAAAAGAAAAGTCCATTCATGAGAAAGTTTTAGTTCGCAAATATGTTGTTGCAAAGAAGATTATGTGAGGGAATAATGGAAAGAAGTAACAAATAGAAAAAAAACACTTTGTTACTTTCCTTTGACTGGCAGGTAATGTTCCACCTGTTCCCTCTAATGTCCATTTTATTTCCTCTTCCACACCATTAACGGGAAGAGGCGTAATGTCTGTTTTTATGAACACTGCTATGAAATGATGATAGAAGTTCAGGACAAGATGTAAGATCCAATTTTTAATTCTGTCCTCACAAACCACTGAGTAAATGCAGTGGACACCCAAGTGGTTTTCAGGGAAACAAAATAGAAAAAGATATGCTTGTTAATGCACTGATAAGGTAATGTATCTCAGTGTAGGCTTCTGATCATGTACATATACTTCACCACAAATGTATACATATTTGTGCAGACTGTGTGGCATGAGCCAAGAAAGTTTAGTAAAACCTTTATTTCTTAAGAGAACCTCAGACATATATTCCAGGAATGCTGGTAATGCTGCTAGTCCACTTAAATAGGAGAGGTGAAACAGAGGCTGAGATGTAATTCATTTTCAAATGGGAAAAAGTGTAGAATATAAAGAACACGAACAAATGGAAGCCTTTTAGTTGTGCTTCAATACACATGGGCATCTTATTGGAGCTGAATTTCATGTCAGTGGGAGATTTATTATGAGCTTTCAAATTGAGTCATTAGCTACAGTTCCTTCTGGCAGAATATATTAGCAGTCAGCAGGGTCCAGGACGCAAACCAGGGAGTTGTTAGTTTTCACTGCAACTTGTTTTTAGTCATCTAAGATACTTGCATTATATGGATTTTAATATTTAAAGTTTTTTTTTTCTTTTCTTTTTCCTGAGATTCAGCGGGGGGATATTTCAGGGAGGCATTTCCATATTGTGAAATGCACGCTTTGAACATGAAAGCCCTGCTGGCATTACATGGAGTGTGTATAAAAACACAATGTTCACATCAAGAGGAAGCGAGCTCTCTGAGTTAGGTGTCTGTAGATGCAATCATATTCGCAGCTGGTTTGTCTCTATAATATTCTCTAGCCCAGGATTTCATCTGTAAACATTTCATTCAGGTGAACATATGTCTGGTGGTGTGGAGTGGTAAAGAGCATAATACAGGATACAGAGAGCAGGCATGAATGAGATGGCATTGCAAGCATAAAAATATTGTTTTATTAGTCGGCAGATCTGCAAAAATCTAATTAATTTTGATGACATTACCTTTGAAAGATTACCAATTCAAATATTAGGCAGAGAGGTATTCCCCTTATACAAAAGAGCCAGGCAGAGACCGTGAGATAGACTTGACAGGTATATTCATGCAGGAAGAGTACAGCACATTCCCACTAGAATGTTCGATACTGCACTGAAAATCAGCAAAGATGTACACATTTCTCCATGATCCTTCTCTCCCCCTCCCCTCCCCTCCTCCATGAAAAAAAGATAATGAAAAAGCAAGCATAGCAACTAAGAGAAAAGGTCACATGTACTATGCCTACCATACCAGGGAAGGAGCTCAGCCTTTATCCCAATTTGCAACGCTTGTGAGATTGTAGCATAGCAATTAAATAAAAAAGGGCTATCCATGTTTTCTCAAACAGCTCCACCCAAAATGAATCTTTTCAAGCTATTGGTAAAACATGATCGGAGGTTGCACATTTTCCAGTTTACAAGGACCAGCCATTTTGTGCAAGAAGTAAAAAAGCCACCACATTTTGTATTTCAGTCGATCAAACAGAAGCCTCGTGACCCACTTGAAAGAGAACAGTAATAGCGTTTGGGGTCTAGAGCCATATTATAAATGTCACTGAAGGACTTTAAAGGTGGAGATTCTGGATTTAAATTGCAGCAGCCAACGATTAGGGAGGGAGACGATGAATGGAGGTGATACACCGAATGATGATGAATGTACTTGCTGAAGACCTGCAACCCAGTGCAATCCATTTTACTGCATGAAAAGGATTATAGGGGATTTGTGGGAAAAATATACGAATAATAGAATGAAGATGTGACTGACTGCACTCCATTCTGCTCTCCATTTCTGCCAAAACAGCAATTTCCTCACTGATGGTCCCCATGAGCCAGACATTAATTTAAAATAAAGGAAGAAAATGTGAAGGGGAAAATATCCCACATTTTTGGGCCATACCTATGTTGATCCATATTATTATTTATTTTTATTTTTTTTAATTTTTGAAAAGAAGCATTTATATTTATTAAATTTATTCTAAAAGTATTAAAATGTCTTAAATCCACCCTAATTTGGAATGTCCAATTATCTGTAACTGCAGCAGCTTTCAAACATGTGGTGTCACCTGATGCTTCTTTTCACTCTGCAGACCACAGATAAAACTCATCCATAGCAGAGTCGGATTTAATCTGCAGTCCATGGCTACCTGATTGACCAGCGGGGTGGCTACATAGCAATGAAACACAGACTCTGACCAACTGAATACCCTGACCGATGCAATTCAATTGCACATTGCGCTATGGGGCTACATGCCACTGTTAGCACTGGCACAGTCCAGATTCAGTCCAAGACTGTGGGGCTCATCCATGCATGACACAGCATAGCACCTTAACCAGATCGTGACAGTGCTAAGCACGTGAGGTACCACGTCTACTCATGAAAGAGCTCTGTGAAAAATGTAAGCATTTTAAAAGTGATGAGAACACTAACATTCCTCTAAAATAAGATATACTGTATATTCTCAGTGAGATTCAAAATCATAGACAACTCAAGCTATAACCTTGATTCAGCTATTAAAACATGTATGTTACATCAGCTTGTTACTAGGAATGGTGTTACAAATAAAGAGCATTGTGTGCTTATTGACTGATCTGGTTTCAGAGAACGTACGGGATGTAAACATCCATTTCCTTCCTGCCTCATCGCTTGCAAGTGAAAACAGAAAAGTTCAAGTGAACAGAATCATGTTTCTTAGCTAGCCAATACAAGCCAGCTCTTTGAGCATTCTACAAAACAAAATATGGTTCAACACACAGATTGGAGTTTCAGTGCTGTACTTTGATTGGAATCGAGTTCTATAGTCAGATATTCATTTGAAAATCTGAAAGTGTTAATAAAAAAAACAAATGGGCAAGCGTTAATTAAGGGATCACTAAATAAATGAAGAAATAAATAAATAAATACTAGGCCTAGCCTAGACTAAGGAAATAAAGACCACTAACATTTTTAAAGTGTCAACTATCATAGAGCTTATGACAAAGACATATATTTTCAGAAGAATGAACTCAATCTCATTAAATGATACCTCATTTTGTAGCTGTGATTCTGTACTTTACCATGAGATAAAAAAGAAAAGAAAAACGGAAACATGTATTTAAAGTATGTATTCAGTCACATATTGTCAGCCACTGGCACACACAATGAAAAAGAACTTGAACATCGTAGGCACAGTTCAATAAACGAAGTGCATCAATAAGTGAATGACATCAATAACTAAAATAAGCGAATCAACTCAGTTGTTTCTTGTCAACGCAAGATGACTATCTAAATACTGCAATCACTAAATAAACATTACAGCCTGTCTTTATATCATCTTCAAAAAAGAAAATCACAGGCAAATTGTGTGAAACTGAATAATATCTTGCAACATAAAACATTCCATTGAGATCTAGGGACAGTGGTTTTGAAGCTACTTTGACAAACCAGAAGACATTAGTGCTTGGGGCTCTGTTCTCAGACAGTGGGTGAGTGATGCAAGCACTGAACCACTTGTTTATTGTACATGATGCTCTGACACGGGGCTGGAGGCAGTTTCTAGCCTGGCCACAGCTGTTGTTTACGCTGAATAATGCTTCAAAACCCCTTCACTGATAATGTTCTCAGACAAGGAGCAAATGAAAAAAACAAAAAAATGCCACTCCAAAAGATATCTACTCACGTCTGAGTGTATACGCATCCTTGATCACATGCTTAACTCACAGTCCAACCAGATTATGTCTTTATAGCAATTATGGCTTTATAGCCAATACTTTGCATTTGTGAACACGCGCAAATCAAATCAAATAGCCACATCAGTCCATGAGTCTTCAGTATTTATACTAATAAATGTCATTATATAGCACCTTTCATACACTAAAAAAGCGCACATTACAGAGAAAATAAAACAAAGGTAAAATAAGAAAACAGCAAGACACAGAAGACTGTAGGGTTAGAGATCTAATAAAAATAGTAAACTGTGAAACCCAATCAAACATTTATAAAACTACAATCGCAACAGAAAGCTAGCAATAATGAAGAACCAGACCAGTCTGTTTACAAGCTAATCCATTGTCCTCTTCCAACCAATACTATTTGGACATGTTCCCACCTCCATACTGTGCAGTGTGAAGCTAATAAGGGCTAGTTCCAGAGAACAATTAGTTATAACACTCTATGGTCTATTTTCTGTTGCACATTTTCTAATTCCAAGGGTAAAATGGCTACATTGTTGTGAAATTCTCCTTACACTGCAAGCAAACAGGTGAGTGTGGGATGTTCAAATTGAAGTAGAAATTCTATTTCTAATCCCACAGTATATAATATAGGTTTATCCAGTTTTCCTGAAAATGAGCAGATATCACTGACCTGTTCAGATGATCTGTTGTACTTGAATGTTTTATGAACAGAGATGTCAAAAATTTTTGTAAAAAAAAAAAAAAAAAAAGGAAACCTGTAATTACAATATGGTTTCAGTTCAGTCCGCCTGTCAACTGAGAATGTTTTTATGTTGAAAACGTAGGCGTTAGGTTTCCTGAACCAAAAAAGGAGCTATTGTTGAATGTACTAATTATGATACAAAAATGCCTATTGCTGCATATAAAGCAAATGTGCCTCAAATGTTAATAAGATGCAAATATATTTTGTATACTGTTACAAAAAATGTTACTAGCGAGCTAGAGAAGTGTGTGTTGTGACAACACTGAGCAATGCCAAGTAATGTCATTAAATTCATATTTCAAGTATGAAACTGCTACAAAACTGTATTTGTTTTAGTTCATATTAAAACAGTGACAAATAATCACTCCCATTTTCAGCCCCTTTTCAAACAACCATGAAAAGTGCCGCATTGTGTCATTCACTGGTGTGTTGGAAAAGCACATTTTACACACCTACATTGTACAGCTGACATGAACAACCCAAATGGTGGTACAAGTCTGCCACCTAGTGCACTGCTTTTGTTAAGGCAGTCCATGATAATCGGAGTCCCCACAAGGGACAATAGTCCCTTCAAAGAGAGAGACAGGATTGGAAATGACCTTGGAGGTAATATTGAAACACAAGAACCTGTAGCAAAAAGACTTTGCAGACACTGTTTGGCTTTGAATAAGTGTTTACAAATGGAGTAACCTTATCTTGTACAAACAGTAACTTGATAGACAGCTCTGCAAACTAGACAAACTAATCTAGCACAGAAATCTCTGACAGACCAAAAACAGCATACTCTTTGTAAGAGATCTCCCATCTCCTAGGCTCCCTATTGTTATGGAGAAAATCAATATAATGCTACAAGCTTCAAGTAACTTTAAATTCATAATTCAGATTCTTGTACTAACCTTCCAGCAAAAGTCAAGTACAACTAGTATAAAAGTGCACAGTGGGGTTGAAGTATAAATGTTGCCTGCTCACAATGTATTCCGTATCGTACAACCTCTGGAATTAATGGCTCCTTATCAACTTCATTCTTATGGCCATCTAAACCCCCCCCCCCCCCCCCCACCATGCACACCCCCCGCCAAGTATGTGATTTCAGTGGATATTTCAGAATTGTCCATTTTTATGAATGATAGAACAATACAATCAAATATAAACTATTTATAAATCAAGTTAAATGAAGAGCAATTCATTTCTACTCCAGACGCATCTGAAAGTATTTACCCTGAACCAAATTTCTATAACGAATTTTAAAAATAAATCAAAATACCTCTGCCTACCATGGACTGGGCCCTCGAATAATAATTAACAAAAATAATGGCAATAGTAAATACAACATAACACACAAGTGCATCAGAATGTTTAAAATAATTTATTCAATAGCTCAGTTTAAAGGTTCGATTAAGAAGACCAGAATATATAAAGTATTTACAAAGATCCATCAATAGAAATCACATGATGCATATCCGTAGAAAGTGTTTTTTTTCGAAGACAAATCAGCAAGTAGAGCGGAGGCTCTTTGGCTTGATCATTTGGTTAGATGAATGTGGCTCAGTAACCCAGGATCCCTGATGAGAAGCACATTCCCAGGCTGTCCACGTGCAGATGGCGGATCTGTGGTCCCACGTCGAGGCCCTCGGGAGGGTGCAGCGCTACGACATGCTGCAGTTCGACTGTCTGGAATCCCTGCCCTGTGTGAGTGAAGAGGAGAGCGTTATTGACTAAACACAAACTCGAGAGGCAATACAAACAGGACATTTACACCACGCGCTGCACAAAAAATAACCTGCAGTGACAGCACAAGTGCGATTCCACAGGACAGCGAATCCGAATATTCTCAGTACCCTTTACTATATATTGATAAATCCTGACTGTGGTAATGTAACCCACTTTGAAATAAATGGGATGAAGACAGGAAAAAACGCAACTATATATTGGTCTGCTTGTCTTTTGATCTATTGAAATCTTACACATCAATTTAATATGACCAATCAAAAACGGTGAGGAGCAGACAATGAGTCCTATTACAATGTGTAGTATTCTATTGTGAATATAGCATTTTGTTGAATATAAATGACTAAAGAAGAAGAGCAGAGAACATGAACAGAGCCCATGTACAGTACCTAGGTCAGGTCTTGTTAGCATGCTACTGACTGGTAAGTGTGCCGGGTACCTGCTGTCTCTGCTGCTGGCGTCTGAACTCTTCCTCACTGGCAGCGAGGGCCTGGGCCAGAGCCAGATCCTCCTGCTCCTGCGGACTGAGAGAATGGAGTCAGAAAGGTGGGCATGCGCAGACGCACACATCCATGCATACACACTCATAAACACAGTAAAGTACACCCGCTACATCTAAAATGTGGTGTATGCACGTCCGTGTCTCTGTGCGTGTACCCACCTATCTGACACGGAAGTGCATACACACTCAAAAACACTAAAGTACACCTGCTACGTATAAAATGTTTGTGTGCATGTCGGTGAGTATGTACCCACTGACCTGACACGGAAGTGCATACACACTCAAAAACACTAAAGTACACCTGCTACGTATAAAATGTTTGTATGCATGTCTGTGAGTATGTACCCACTGACCAGACACGGAAGTGCATACACACTCAAAAACACGGTGAAGTGCACCCGTTACATCTAAAATGTAAATACAAAAGGACTGCATCCTACTCCCCGTTCTATTAATCAACAAAAAGCCACATCTTTCATTGCATCTCAGTCCCACACACACGCACGCACGCACAATGCAGAAAACGTACTGTGGCTGTTTGTTGGGCTAAACAAATTAGCCGTGCTAAGAGCACTCCCGCAGCGGAAGGCCCCTGCACACGGAGGCAGGACTAAAGGGGCTGAGGCGGGGTTAATGGGCCTTTATGAGGGGCTGACTGCTTACCTCAGCGCGGGCTGGGCGCCGCGGGCCGACTCTGCCAGGGACATCTCCAGAGCTCTCTGCAGGGCCTGCTCCTCGCTCTGCGCAGACAACAAACAGCGTGCTGAGCACAGCGCTCTGAGCACGGCGCACTGAGCACGGCGCTCTGAGCATGGCACACTCAGCAAGGCACACTGAGCATGGCGCCCTGAACATAGCGTGCTGAGCATGGCGCTCTGAGCACGGCGCCGGACCGCCTCTCAGCACTCTCAGCCTTCCCTCAACACCGCACTTAACCCGGAGCCGATTCGTTCAGTTCAACCCTGGACTTCCTGCAGGGTGCCGTCTAGTCAAGACTCAGCTCGGCTAACGCATTCTACACGTCGCTGTCTTTATCGAACGGGTCTGGCCCTCCAGGTTTACAGGTCAGTGATTTATGATTGGAGGGTGGTTCAGCGCTAAGTAAGCCTGCTGTAGTAGTGGCTATCCACTCTATATGCACACTGCAAATAAAAAGTAACACGGAAAATAAAGTCATATTAAATGACCCTACAATATGACAGAATGCAAAGTTGCATGGCTGTACGTGAGATGTATGGCTGAACATCTCTGGCAGTAGAATATTCCTCTTGTACACAGTAATGGGCCATTTCAGGGTATGCGATATGTCCATACGTTTATGGCATTTTCAAATATTCAAACCTGGGATAATGAGCATGATTAGATTCAGCTGAAACAATGACATACACAAGCGTGTTAGTAAACAATATAACTAACTTTAGACATGAGTAGAAGGCTTTTTCCTTCTAGAAGGTGTTTGTTGGGCTGGGTGGCATGTGTCTTTGTGAGAAGCATACCATGCCGGCCTGTAAAGAAGCGGACTGTGGGATGACCCTGGGTGCCGGGGAGGCTGCTGGGGCGTGGGCCATGGTGGCTGCTGGGCTCCTCTGGGCACTGGAGAGGGAGGGAGGAGGGAGGAGGGAAGAGGAAGACACAAGCTCCCCGTGAGCACCGTTTCCACACACGTTCCCCTGCTTCACCTTTACAGCACATCGATCTCTTCCCGGTCGATCAATCATCACTGACCAGATCCAGTCATTTAATAGCGGGTTTCGTTTCCAGCCATGGGCCGTCAAAGCTAATCACGAGACGTCTAGGAATGCAGATGAGCGTACAATGAAGTGCTGCTACCACACTTGTGCTGGGTCAACAGGTGAGACCAAAGCTGAGAAGTTTTAAGCATCATTAAAATGTCTAATAATGAAGCAGGGCCCGACGACTACAAGGTGGTGTATTTTATTTTTATTTTTTTTTAACGGCCCACAAGGCCACTATCTTTCCTGTTAATGGCCCAAGGCTTCGTACGACCAATAAATAAAAACGTAAATATGGATTTAGTGGCACACCGGCGATGCGTGATTTACTGGCCCGTATGTAAAATAAATCACGCCGGGCCGCTCGGCAGGCCTTACTGCCAAGACGGTGAAATAAAAGGCCTTCCCGTTTCGGGGTCCGGACGCAGGTTTTAGCCGCGGGGCCTCACCGCGGCGGTTCCTCACCTGGCCTGCTGGGGCCTGCCGTTCCCGCTCAGGCCGTTGGGGACGGACCTGGACGCGCCCCGAGTGGCGGAGAGCCCCGCGCCGCAGGAGGAGCCCCCCTGGGACCTCATTAGAGCAGCGTGTCTGGAACGAAAGACCCCGCCACAGTCAGAACGCCGGCCGCCACTCTGAGGGCTGCTGGGAGATGGAGGCAGCATTAAAGAGGCGTCGGAGCGCGCCAGATAGCTCCACTCACCCGGGTTTGGAGACGGGACGGCCGGCCTCCGCGCAGTCGTGGTCTAAAGGGTGCCGGTGTTTCAGACAGTAATTCAAATGGCACTGGTCGCAGGCCACTCGGATCATTTCTTTCTGCTTGCAACCTCCCTTAGAGCACTTGTTGGTAAAGATCTAGAGACAAGACGTTGGACAGCTCTTAGCTCTTAGCTCTTCACACTACAGCGTGAAGACAAAAATAACCTCAGGCTGGGTTTAAGCGGTAAAATGCAGCTCAGGTAAAAGTAGGACAAGGCGTACCTTCCGCTTCCTCTGCGCGGGGTCGGATTTGCAGTCCCGGTCTATATGCTCCCCGACTTTAAAGTCTGGCATTTCCCCCCTCTTAATGGGGATAGGGGTATTGCAGAGGGGACACACTGGAACCTGCACATCCTGCGGAAATACACAATCACCTCACACTAACTCAGCAAAAAGGCAGTAAATCCTGCATACATTAAGCATTTACATCCATCTGGAGGAGACATATCTCTCACAGACAAGAGACAATGAGACCCAGAAGTAATCTGGCCTACTATTGGTGGGATGAGGCCAATTGTGTCATGCTATTGTGCATGAAGTCATAACCCAGGCAATGACTAACTTCAGATGCATTACATTACATTAACTGAGCAGATGTTCTTATCCAGAGCAACTTACAGTACAGGGAAAAACAGGGGTGTATTCACCTGACTAATATAAGGAAGACCTGGCTAATAACTAGATATTAAGATTGCTTAGCCTATGTTTGTAGGCTAAGCCACTTTGCAGACATAAGTCAATTTGATGCAACGGTCTCTGCTGTCACAGGCATCTTTGTCCCACACCTGCAATTTCCTCAGCGCTCAGCGCTCACCCCTAGCCTATGCTTGTGTTGAGAGCTGTCCCCAACTGAGCCGCTCAGAAGCCCTTTATATATTTTCAAATATTTTAAGCACTTTCAGTATGCTCACTTGTTGCTTTAGATCTACAAACAGGAAGTTCCAAAAAATTTACCTTTTTATAAGCTGAAGTACACTTGTGGTTATCATAAGTAATGTGGTCTTTGCAGAAAATTTCTTCGCAGGCATCACATTTCATGGGGAGAAAATCTGTCAGAGATTAAAACAAAATAATAATAATCATTTTTCAAAATTTACAATGAGGAATATTGGTGACAACCATGTAAAAGTATATAGTGTATTATATTATGTAGTCTCACCCAGTACAATTCGAACAGGATTAATTTTATGATATTGCGATTATCTGACTCCAAAGTAATGTTTAAACCTTTACTCTGATCCAACAGATATGCATAGATGGAAGAGACTGCTTTCCGCCAGTAGTGTGGCTCTATATGGATCACAATCTATCTTGGTAGACGTGGACGTGCCTCTGGCTTGTGTAGCCTGAATAGATACAACTGTGTATCTTGATATGACACTAGTGTATAGGCGAGTGACTGCAGGGTGCAGATATCCTGAGTGTTTGTTCGGACCTTAAAACTGCTAGGTATGCGGCTGTAAGAGTCAAGGAGGAATGCCAGGTCAAAATGAATGCAGTTTATTAGACAGCATGTTCAATAATGGCAATATGCAATGGCTCAAAATGTGTGCGTAGTTGAATGGCTATACGCATATGATGTTGACGAGTCTCCCTGAACCACTGCACTTTTCCCTTACATACCAAAGGAAAAAAAACCTACATCGTTAAATCAAGACACAATCATAACAAAACAGTACATTAACGATCCTGATTGTACTACCTCTTTTTAACCCTATCACACCGGGTTAACATTTGTAGCTGAGACACCAACTTGATCCCCATGGCATCGGCTTCTCAACAATACCAAACACGATTACACTGTATCATGGAGAATCTATGGTTTACATAATGCTGATCCAGTAGAAGGTTTTGCAACTAAGCACTGTCTCTTTATTACACCCTGCTGACTCACAGTCAGCGCAGTAAACACAGTGTTTCCCATTGGGCGTCTAATAAGGGGCACACTTCTGTAAACTGCACTACATTGCCATTACACGACATATCTTGGATGTTCAGATAAAATAGACCTTGTTTGGTTTACACATAATTGATAATTTTCTGATCATTGTAATTATCAATTATTATGTCCACACTGAGCTAAGTAATTACTTGCCCTATACAGATCTATGTTACAACAGTATAATTTAGACAGTTACACTTGTGCTTAAAAAAACTGCATTGCTGGAAAAGTGGAGCATGTTAACCATTTAATTGAGGTGGGAGTCCTCAGCAAAAAAAGTTTGTAATTTTAAGAAGCCTCTGGGTTCTATGAACATATACCATACCATATATTTATTTATTTATTTATTTAACAAAGTAAGTCAACTGAAAACTCTATTTTGCAGTGATGAAATCAAACTGACAAAAAAATCAAAGAAAAACACACACTGCATGCACTGCTTACCCAAACGCTTGCATGACTTGTCTGAACAGTGCTCTCCCAGGTCTGGAAACTCCATGGCACTGAGGTGGCAAACACCAGTTCTATAATGTTGCTTTAAAGTTCTGGAAGAGTATGAAAGCAATTGTCAGAAAACATGGTTGTTAGCTAAACACAGCAGCGATGAGAATGAATCTGACTTATAGGATATTCTTGGTTACAGCGACTTTGAGCTATGGCACCACTCTCTAGTGGACATATATTTATGGATCAATATTTTTTTAAATATTGGGAGTCTACAAAAGGGACACACTTCCATATGTGTGTGTGTGTGTATATATATATACTTTTAAAATAGCCTTAATTTCACCTCCATTCAATAATAGTGCATGTGCCATAATTAGAGAGACTGGAGGACACCTCCAACATTTCCGGCACAATATCAGAAGCCATTACGTAATTAGTGTGACGTCACGTTGCATCACTCTCTCCCAGAAATGCAGAATCACGCTAATTAAGCAAACTAGGTCAGTAATGATTTTCACTTTCAAATCAAAGTAAATGATCGCTAACTACTTACCTAGTAATAAGCTGGCCAAGTTAGCTAACGATATAAACAGCACCCCAAAAACATTTGCATGACTCGACATATCTAGCTAGTGTAAACATCACAACGGGCGCCAAGCATCCTATCACCGCTAGTCTAGAGAACAAACACACTAGCAATTCAAAAATTCAACTGTGGGCAAAGTTAATTATTTAGTCAAATTTAAGAAGTAAACACGAGTCACGCTAGTAAGTGTGAAACGTTTATGATCTGGGCCTGTATCACGAAGCATGATTACCGAGTAAGCTGGATAATTGCACGGAGTAAAACCTAGGACCAATTCATATTGGAGTAAAACCAGCTCTTTTTACTTCACACCAGATTTTTGGAAACTTCATGTTCCAGGCTTGGGAAGGTTCCGACTTTTATTCGGTATAGTCTAGTTATCTAGCTAACCCTTAGCAACTGAGGCTAGCGCTGGGCGACCTCTGACATATTTGCCGGCACATAAAAAAATCGCGTGAGTACTGAAAAAAATAATCACCGGAGGATAACAAGGACATTTTTGTACATAACTAGGTACAAGGTGTTACCGATATTTTATATGCAGTCAGTTGCAAATCTGTTTACGTTTTCCTGTCTGTCAAACGAACTTGGTCGATAATAGGTGCTCTCACTCGAGTCTATAACTAAAAGTTCGAGCTAGATTAATTACTTTGCTAGAAATTTTATAATCTCACTACACTAACGTTGACAGTATTTCTAGAAGCAACGTTGATAACAGTCAGATAACAGATTCTGTATGCCAAACGGGTCTACAATATGTGTTAGGGAATGATAATGAACTGACGTCAGCTAAATTATCGCTATTCACCCCAAGTTAGCAGTCGCCTGAATTCCATCTACTCCGCTGGACTAGCTAGCTGAACTCCAGTAATTACCCGATACGAAAGTTTCAGTTAGCTAACGAGGTTACCTTGCCAGTTAAAGAAAGAGTAAAAGCTACCCAAGTTAACGTTGCATGTTGTATTAAGTAGACCAGACGCAGTAAGAAATGCCACCAGAGCTGTTTTTGCTAACGTTAGGCAGCTATAGATGCGCGAGTAAATTCAAAAATAACACACATTGTACTTACCAACGGGGTCGTTAGTTAGGCACTCGATACAGCCAGATTACAAAAGACTCTTCTGTTCTGTGAGCCAAAGTAATCAACGAATCCACTAGACTATGCAGACTTCTTACTATATAGCTAGCAAGAACAATGATCAACAAACTAGCTGTCACCAAATGTTTCCTTCTCTAGCTTGCTTGCTAGCTGTTATCTAGCTGTGTAATAATAGAATCGCGTCACTGGGCCCTCCTACAAAGCGCACCCTGATGACTCACACTAAAGACGGTGGAAGATATAAGATATACAAGCCGATGCATTTTCTGTCCGCACGAACTGCAGCATGCAGGGGAAGTCGGCGCTAGCTCCTTGCTCGTTTGCTTTCCATTTATCTCTAAAGATCATTGTTTCGCATAAATATGTATGATATTCATGTTAAGATTGCTCGATCTCAGCACATCAATTTCTCCGATAGACTACAGCCTGTCGAAAGACGTTCTCCATTAATGTCACTATAACATGTGTTTCTTATTATTTTTGTCCACCATCTTTGTTCAAACTGATGTCATCAACTTTTTTGTCATCAACTTGCGCTCACCAGAGATTTCCAGAATTTACTACGTTCTACGTAGACCATAGAAAGCACGTGAGTGGTCCAGTTAGTAGTCGGAAAACCCGGAAGTGAGTTAGCATTTTTTAGTTGTGGGTTCCCTCGGCAGATTTCCAATGTTTTTCCCATAGGGATTTCGATTACTACAGAAAATAAGATCTGCGGCTAATGTACGCTTAAGAGAGTTTCACGTTTTGTTCTACAAGATAAATTACACCCGTTAATATCTCAACTGTGAATTTCGAAGCTGTGAATGTGCTTTAAAAAAATAAGTTGTTGACAAGTTGCTATATTGAAACTACAACTGTCGCATTCTGCCGAACACCACTCAAGTTTGATTCTAGCCTGCCTACACGAGACAACCGTTGTAATACATTTCTTAATTTTAATCTGGTTGTTAGGTGTACATTTTTATAAAGACTGATCCAACAGGTTGCTTTGCTTATCAACAAATTCGACCATTATTAATATCTTTAATAATACCCAGATAACAAAATGCAAGCGAAGATCCACCGACTAACATTACATCGACCTAGTTCTGGTAGCCTACACTTAGTCCGGCCTTATTTGGCTTGAATCTCGGCCCGGCTTCAGGCCGAATCCATCATATTTCGGCCATAGCTGCCTTTGACGGACCGGACTTGGCACCACAGTGGGCCTAATGCATGTCATGGGCCAGCACTTTTCCAATAACCTGAAATATTCCCAACCAGCTGCATGCACGCATAAATTAAGTAATTATTCGCTACGTATTATGCACAGTGCACGCTATGTATGTGAATGTGTCTTTTTAGCTGTAGCCGACCGGCAGAAATTGATCAAATACTTTTACAAATACACATTTCCTCCTTTTGTCCTGTGTCTGTGACAGAGTGCATCCAAAGTCCATGGAAAAAGTCAATTAAAGCATCACGTGATTAAGAATGGGCTCAATACAAGTCATTCGTTTTTTTTTTCTTTCTAAAAGCATGTTACCAATGCTTGTCAAGTACAGATATTGAATAACAACCCTTTCATGGGTAGTGGGCCTACATGGTATTCTGTGTTTGATTTGTAAGGGGTGTAACAAGCATTCATTCAAACATATTTATAGCTGTTAGAAACAGTATCCCTAATTTTGGTATGGGCCATTTCTGGGAAAATACTTTTGAAAACCACAGAACTAAACAGAAATCAACAATGTAACAATGACTGAAGGAGACAAAACAACCCTAAATATAGTGAATACTAGTAAATATTACCCAGGTTGTCATTACAAGCAAATGTAAAGGATACTTAAATTACTATCGTTGTGTTTGGAACATTTTGGACCATGCACCTTCTATTCACGTCTTCTGATACTCTCTTTCCTTCCCCCATCCCAGTCAGGTGCTAACTGTAGTCATCATGTTTTTACATTTCTTTGTATGTGGCACTCAAGGTATTCATAACAGCAACTATACATGAACAAGAGCAACAAAAAAGGCAGTTAGTTTATACATTTACATATTGTATATTTCTCCCCACACAATTACTGTGAACACTTTTTAAAATATAACTCAAACTAACTCACTGATAACAACACTTCTGTAGGTAAGGAGCTTTTCACAAATAAGCATCTAACAATGTTGGAACTTCCCTTTTATTATTTCTTACTTTGCACAGGTGTCTCAAGACACCTCCAGTTCCTTAGAAATTGCCTAAAAATAGTTAAACAGAAAACAGTCATGGATGATGATGCATCAACAATTTAAACTAAACTGAGCTATGACAGCTCATAATGTTACATCAGAGCACTATAACCCTTTTACACGCATAGTCAAAAATATATTTTATTGATTCTTTGGCTCTATAATTACAGCCTTGACAATAAACAGGTTAACAGGCTTCAGACATAATGTGGCACCCTCTTTAATACTGTAAATTTAAACAAACTGTATAAAATATTAAATTCTATTTGACGGTTTACCTTACTAGTACTGCTATTTGACTTGCTGCAAAAAGTCTCTTCTTGTTCAACCAGTTCAAACTGGTTATCAGGAATCCACCAGGATTGCAGCGTAATCAGAAGAACTAGCTAATAAACGCATGGGTGAACTCACTCTGTCAGCCCTCATATATAGAAGCTTTGTAAAAATTATTTTTTCTTTGACAACAGTGTCCATTCAAACAAACTGTTGTATTCACCAGTGTTCGCAAATTACATAACAACTTTGAGAACATATGACTCCATTCAAGGTTTGTCTTGTTATTCAGCATCTTAACTGGATTAATGGATTTTAAAACAGCAGATTAATTTCTCTCCTGTAATTATTCATGGTTCTTGAACATATTCACTTATTGACTATCACTAATTGTCCCAAATCAATGAAAATTTATCCAGGCCAGATATGTGCAATAACATCAGCTGCCAAACTCAGAACGGAGTCGACCCGAGTAACCCTCACCGAACAGAGATCTGAGCCGAGTGAGCCGTTACTCACCCGAGCTCAGGCTGATTCAGCGTGCTAACTGGGTAATTACCAAGTAAATATATTTTCTATGTTGGATAAGGGAGACGTTTGAACTGTTGATGCACTTATGTTCAGTATTCAGAGTGCCAAACGTTTAATGAGGGTGTTAGCCGTAAAAAAAACCGCTGAATTCTGAACATAAAAACGTTTTACTCAGTCCTCACTATCCCAACAAGGGAGATACTACATGAATAGACTCGCCACTCAAAATGTGTTAAGATCAAAATGCCACGGTTAGACACAACCAGTGTTATAGAAGAATTCAGAAACTGACTGCACACACACTGTGATTGCACATACCTATGTTTTTAAACTGGAAATGCATACGTCTATGTGTTTGTATGTGCACACCCGTGTGTGTATGTATGTTTGCCAACCATTTTGTATTCAAGTTTGGGGCCTTCCTTTGGCTCAGAAGACCTCTTCTGAAGCACTGAAATGTCATCTCCACTTGGAGTAGACTTTGAGCAAGTGACAAGCATTTGTTGGGAATATATGCCTCTACTAGTTATAGAATAGCGAGGATAGCTTTAATAGAATTAAAATGACTATTTTACTGTCCTCACATGTCACCCATTATGTAGGTATAGCAGTACAATTGCAATTAGTAATCTGTTTTATAAAATTAGAATCAAAAATATCTAACTATAAATTGGATTTTCAACTGATAATTAATTTCCTCCAGGTACTCCCATTGTCCATAGAAATGCAGGTAGGGTAACTGGAGACTCTAAATTGCCCATAGGTATGAGTTTGTGAGTGAATTGTGAGCGAATGGTGTGTGTGCTCTGTGATAGTTTGGAGACCTGTCCAGGGTATATTTCTGCCTCTTGCCCAATGCACACTGGGATAGGCTCCAGCACCCGCCGCGACCCTGACCAGGATAAGTGGGTATAGATAATGGTTGGATGGAATTAGTAATTCAAATTTCCAAAATAATTTATCAAATACAATTAAATCAAAGATTTAATTGATAACCTGAAGGATGGAGTTCTTGGAAAGACTAATTTGACTCGCCTCTCATGTTCAACAGACACCAGGTTTAATAATATAAATAATATAACTAACATTAGATAATAGCAATATAAGGAATGTAAGTTGGATCAGTTTTGTGGTTTAATTACACATTTATTATATATATATTTGCTACCTTGTTCAAAGCCCACTGACAAGCACACCAAAGGCACACTGTTGAGGCCTCTAGTGGCGCAGCCCATAGAGCGCTATCCACAAGCTCAATGCGAGCAGCGACGTTCGCGGTTCAAATCCGAGTGCTGATCTTTGTTGCATGTCTCTCTCCTCCTAATTCTTCCTGTCTCTACATTGTTCTATCAAATAAAAAATCCCAAAAAATATATTTAAAAAAAGGCACAATGTGAATGATATGACAAACAATATACTGCCCTTTAAATTGCTATTTATAAATTATTACTGCCGTGTCAGACAAAAAGTTTGTTCAACCTCTTCATGATGGTCTTTGTAGTCCATCTATCTGCTAGGCATCACGTTCAATACAAGCAACCACATAATAGTACTGACTCCCTGATGAGTAAAACAACTTTGTTACTTGGTGTCAAGTAAAATCACACTTTGATTTCTATTCTTATATGGATTATGAGTATAACTTGGTTGAAAATGTGACTGCAAACCCCTCAGTTTGGTAGAAAAAGGCACACGTTTCCTTTGTAGCCTATGGGCAAATTGAAAGGTGCAGTGCACTGGATGCCATGTTGGTTTATGCAACTTAAGCAATAGAAGCAAGTGGTGAGGTCCATTTCATATCTTTTAGTTCAGGGGTCTATGCCTACTGTGATGCGGCAACGAGACGCACGGTCTTCGACCGGCATGGCCTCGATTGCATTCCAATTGCTTATTTTATCCTTCCTTGTTCCCTTTCTTTGCCACCTTCCCTAGTGTGGAAGGCCAGACAGGTCACAAAATATGTGAAATTGACCTCTGGAATCACACACTGACTACATGTTGACAACGCATGATTCCAAACATCAATTTCGCACATTTTTTTTTACCCTTTAGCTTATAGATAACAAAAGTGGTTCAGAATGGAATTGCTGAGGAGAAACCGATGCCACAGGATGTTTTTATTGTCATTGTTGCCCCAGTAAAACAACAGAATTCATTGATTTACTGTCAGCATTATTAGGCCAGGTACTTCTGTTGTTTGTAAGGCAACAGGGACACATCATTTTTGGCCTTATAGCACAGAGGTGACAGAGGGTTACAACTTCTGCCACATACTACCATACTCATCTAAGATTGGCTATGGGATCTGGTATTTAAAGGGTATAGGTGACACCACGGCCCATATCAGGATTGTTTCCATATTACTTACAGTACACATCCATGGAGTATCTTAGCCAATGTAGGGGTACCCACTAGTTGACAGGAGCATTCTGTCTAGTATTGTAGAATCAATTGATTTAGTGGCAATGGGTGAATTTGAGAGTGTTCTTTGTGATATTGATTGGTAGGTTGCAATATTTTCAGATCTTTAGCATTAAGATCAAGTTCCACACACTGCTCACAATATATTACTCACTCATATTACTTTCTGGTATTTTGATGCCCAGGTAGTAAGGAGAATTAAGTGAAAACCCATTTGAGCTGATGTATACATATATACATCCCAGGGAGCATCTGTACCAAACTGGGTGTTTCTATCTGCAATTTAACAATCTGGCCCATGTTTAATCTGAAAACTTGTGCCCCAATAATATGTCCCAATAGTGGGCTCAATATCAAGTCATGGGAAGAACATTAAGTGACCTATATAGACTATCACTCATTGGGTATGTTAAAAGGATTTAACCATCATTACCTGCCTTTCTAATTTTTGAAATACCTCATACATTATTTAAGAGGAATATTTAAGAGGTCACCCTATTCTGAATGGATTTTTAAGCCCATTTCTGGTGTTTAAAACAGTGTAAAAAGTTGAAAATATTTTAATAGGAAATTCTGGGAACATTGTTTCATATTTGTTTACTGTCCTTAAATCCAAATGGTAAAATTCAGCCTCTCAGTTCAGACTGAAACAATATCTCTAGATTTCTTTACAGAATTCAGCATTAAATTTTACAGCATGAAAATCCTGCATGATTACTAAAATGAATTAAGTATATTATCTGATTAATGAACAGGTAAAATGGTGAGAAACAGGTTTTCATTTATTTGACTAAATCTTTACTCATCATAAACCAGCATTAATTTTGTGGGAGCTGTACTTAATGCGGAGATTCTGTTCAGTTCATTAGATTTTCTTGACACTGCGGCAAGACTACTGCAAGGCCATGGGAAAATGTTTCTTGCAGAAACTTGGAGAATTTCACTACTTTGTTCCATGAATTTATTTATCCAATAGCTTCTGATAGATAAAAAAAATATATTCTAAACAACAACTTCTTCATATTCTCAGAAGACCTCAGTGCTTTCATGTAAGGGTCCAGAATGCTGTGGGAAAAATTAGATTCATAAAAAACCCCTACCACTTTATGTACTTAAATTAGTCTTCAATATTTGAAATAAAGCATAAGAATCTCTTATCTTTTAATAAAATACTGACAAAACTCTTCATAATTTCTTTTTTTGCTCCAAAAAAAGTAATCTTATTGTGAAGGACGGTAAGCTGTGTCCTCATATGTAAAAGGTATATAGGTGCTTTCTGCTTCAGTGCCCTCTGCCTCTAAAAGTAATTACACTTTATCTGTACTTTTCCTATTAGGTCAGAGTAATGGAAGAGTGCTCCACTCTCTGGATTCTAAGGGAAAATCTTTTGCTTTTAATTTATTTAGACGTTTCAATTAATGTGCAAAATGCCAAATAATCTAACCATGTTGCAAGTTTGTTGCAGGAGCAATGCGTAGTATATTTTTTTAATGCCAATGTCACTTTTAGTTGTCTGATGATTTTAATATTTATCAAACAATCCTGTTAAAATGTCTTTGCTCTTATAATTGATATACATGTCAGTACTGCACGTGCGATTTGAAACAATGGAAGGAACGTGCAGCTTTTGATATGGTGATTTTTTTCAGTAGAAATTGGTAATGATAATCAACCAATTTTGTGTATGGCTACGCAATCGTTGCCATCCATATCTGAACATATAAAGTGAAGTGAAGAGAAAATGACAAATACGGTATATTGGTGCAGATGATTTTAACCAAACCATTTTCTACTCAGCCAGTTTCAAAGCTGAGCTGAACACTGGCTTACCGCACCACATGACAGACTGATTACCCAAATGGATTCGCTTTAAACAGGGACGTGTGCTGAGGCAGTTTTTATCCCCCAAAAGTGAAGTCCATGGTTAATTGCACAATATTCTTGTCATAGTTTTGACACAGATGCATGCGCTTTGATGTCTTTTTTTAGTAACGGAGTCTTACAAAGCAGAAATAAGTAAAAGCCAGAATTTGTATTGCATATTTTTGTGTCCAGAAAAATGTTGACAATCTGCTGCTGGCTGTGCAGAGGTAAACATCCAGTCTGTTTAATATCTTGGTATTTCATTTAATCATGCCATTGTGCATCTATTTATCTGTTGATCAAATCATATCATAACACAGAACACCATCATGTGTTGAGTGTATCTGCCTACAAGATCCATGCATATCCAGTGTAGTTATTTGCACACAGTATACCAACTCTATCATTAAATAATATAGCCGTACATTTAAAACGTGTCTATTGCTTTGTATGTATACACAACCAATATACACATTTTAAGAGGACTTCAAGCAGCACTTTGTACAGAGAAGTTTAAAAACTGAAAGATAAAAGGCACCCATCAAGGTCTTCTGAGAAAAACTGAAAAAAATGTAATGATATTTTCAAATGGATTTCTTCAAAAGTAATAGTACCACACTGCTACAAATTTTGTGTGGATTATAGGGAATGGACAGTGTGTCTCTAAACTCACCCATATTGCTCTTATGTCCACTCATTAACTGACCAGTGTCAGAAAAAGCTGTGTTTTTGTGACCTGAAGGAGATTTAAGTCCAGAATTGTCTATACTCACAATGAAAATTAAAATATTTCACATTTTGTACACTCTTAAACTGAAACAAAGGGGAAAAACAGAGCAGAGGAAAGTCTTCACAATATGTCTTATTTTATTAGAGTGTTTCTTTTGTTGCTCTCAAAATATCTCAGCAGTAGCTCTGCATTTAAAATCAGAGAGGTTTTAGCAGTGCCACAGTCATTTGGTGAAGAGAATCCGTGAACAGATCAAAAGAGTGAAATCAATCAACAAGCTACCCATGGAAAAAAGAAAAACTGCTCACAGGCTTTAAAACTTTACTTCATTTCCATAATCCACTTAAATCACTTCAACACTACGCACAAAACCACTTCCAATGACACAGAATGAGTTGAATCAAGAGTTGTCATGAACATATACTGTAGATTCATGTTACATTCTAGCCAATGTGCATACTTTGTTTAACCTATTCCCTGTAACAGTATCATTTTCACTCATAATTTGACAGGACTCCATATATATAGATGCACACACATGCATGCACATATGCCACACAGAAATTCAAATAAAAAAAAAAAAAAACTGGCAGCTTTATTGTTCAAAACTATTTACTTAAAATAACATTTTACAAGATTATCTTTTCCAAGATATGAAAGCATGGGAAACTGTGTAACATTGGTTTCACCAGAGGGTGGCAGTGCAGCTCTTCTCTGTTCTCTCCTCCTGACTGAGTGCTTTTTTGTACCAGGCCCATTTTTAATTCAAGTAATTACAAAATTCCAATCTGTGACAAATACACTGATTTTATACACTGAGGAATATGTGTTCCATAAAAGTAAGTCTTTATTTAAGCAGCCATTGTTATCTTTCTGATTTCATGCATGTTAAAAAGGTGACATTCATGAGAGAATATGACGGGGAAAAATCTAACTTGCTTTTATGGATTTAACTCCAAAGTTAGAACCTTTATATCTTTTTTTTTCCCTCTAAAGACTACAGATGTCTAGAGGTGTTACTGCTTTATCTTCTGAAGCCCTTTTACGGATATTAGATTAAGCCATGGATCAAGTGCTCCTGTTTGTACTAAACATACCTTTACCATACATTTACAAGAGTCATCTGATATCAAGCCATGGCTCTCAGAGACAGAGCTAAAACAACCCATATAATACGAGATGTACAGTATTATATTTAGAGTCCTTTGTTGAGCAGACATAAAATGAATGTCTTGATAAAGGCGCGAGAAATGCATAATGAAACAGCAAACTATCATTTAGCATTCTACTTTTAATTGCATATTCAGAGGAGGTGGGGTGGGTGGATTAGAGTTCCTGAGAACTCACAAAATTCATTTAAGATTATAAATAAGCCAGTCAAAGCCCAGAGTTCCTGTCTTAATGCAGTACTGAAGGTGAGGCAAAAACAAGACATTTGGGAATAATGAAAGGTTTCGGCCCTTATGTAATTTGTATTAAAAAATGAATTAAATACTTTATTTAACTAAGGAATATTTCATGTTATTATTGAATTTTAATATTTCGTTAAAAAATCAATTATTTTACCTTTAAGTTCCATGTATTTTGTTGTTCACAGTAAAATGTTTATAAAAATATATTAAATCAATGTAAATACTTTAAAAAGTACTGTAAAAAATTAAATACTTTTTTCTTCCCACAATGAGTTTTGTTAAAAATGTATGCACAATGTATGGAACCACAGCAGTATAGGACCTTCTGTGGTGTTTTAACGGTTTGTATTAAATAAGTAATCCTCTTCTAAATGAAATGGTGTCACATGCAGATTTCTAAATACTGGAGAAATGAAGATCTGGAGGAAACACAGCCTGAATTAAATGCAGATTGAAACAGCAAACCTGGTAATCATGTAATACACCGAAAGACCCGAAGAAGCAAACCTTATAAATATAACACAGCAGGACACCTACCTAACTGCACCAGCTAACCAATGATATACTCAAGACTGATGGATGGAACTATGGCTTTGTCAAACACAATTCCCCCCTTCATTTCCCACTTGTGATACATCCAATACTGCATACACATTAGGACAATTAATATTAATGTGAAGCTGCATGCTAGATGTGGAGCAGCGATGGCTTTTCATTTCAATCTTTTAAATGCAACAAAGCGGTGTTGCACTGCCATAGAGAAGCCAGAAGAGGCAGTTACACAGATGCTCATATGAGATTCCTCTCTTGTACAGGTGCACCTGGTTGCAGTTTTAGAAAGCGGACCGTTTAAGACCATAAGCTGTCAGTTCAGCTGCCAGATGGCACCTCTCAAAGAGCACCTGGTTCATCATCAGGATTCTTTTACCCCGTTCCTATGCTGTTCGCATGAATTATGGGATGATAGTAATAATTCTCTATCCCCCCTTATTATCCCTTAATTATTGTGGGAAGCATATTTGCTTACAAATTGGATTGGGCATGGCTCTTGGCCAACTAGAAAGGAGTCCTATCAATTTCACCTGCTGGTTATTCTGCTTTTAACAGTGTTTAAGCAAATCCTACTTTTATATAGGTTTTCACTGCTTTACATTCAGTTATAGCTAAATTATTCACAACTTCCAAAATGAATCCTTATTTTGTACTTTAATATAGTAGTTGTTTACCAAGGTAGATAACGGCTAAAGGAATTCAGGTTGTGTTCTGTACCTTGGTCAAAAGTGTGACATTTCATTATATGGGTTTTGAACCACAGATCCACTGATTACAGTCATGCTCCCTTCTCTGCACAATCAAGCATTTTTACTTTCTATTTTTAATTTTCCTCTGGTCCCTCCCTTTAATGATTGTATCGATTGTACCCCCGTTTTTAACACAAGCCTGAAAATGACGTGCCCAAAATAAAAATTTTTATTTGAACCCTTTTGTCTACAGGCACAATCTTGATCTCTTCTGAAAGGTAACCATGGGAGTTTGTTTTTCTAGAATCAGAATTACTCAAAGTATTTTCTCACCTAAAAGTTTTTTTTTGAGTGGATATAGATACTTGTGGCTGTGTCAACCCTGGACAAACCCTGGTTCAAATTTAATGACAATAGCACCAAAATTAGCATTGTACATAGTTTTTTTCTTAGCTAAGTCCAGGCAGGTTTCAAAAAAGGCCATTTGGAAACTCCAAAAGGACTCTTGATAACCAAATAATATTATGGGTCTTCAGAGGTGTAAAATTCCATGTTGTATATTGTATGCTCATGGAAAAAGTATACTTAAAAGTAGCTTACTTTCCCCCTGCCTGTCACCCTCTCCCTCTCCCCCGAGCCTTCTGTTTAGACTTAGGCATTGCAAAATAACTTTTTGTTGTATAACAACCTTTGTCGGTTCAGCAGGTGTAGCTGTGCTAAGTCGTTAGTGAAGCACAGCAAAGGTGCAGTAAAGTGAAGGTCTCGTAGCAGGTTACTGTGACAACACTCTCTGGTGATGTAACATTCAAATTAAAAATAATGACGTTGCCCTTGGCTAGGGGTGATTTTGCCTTTAGCTGACTGATAACGCTTTTGCCTAAGAAAACCATTGGGCGAGTGAGAGGCCAGGGTTCAAATCTCACCTCAGACTCAGGCAAATCATTACATCGTTTGTTACATTGGCCAAAAGTCTCAAGAACATTGAGACTCGTGTGTAATGTTTTTTTGCATGTGCACTGAAAATATTATGGTTTGTTTACACAGGAAAACAACATGTGTCCATTTGTGCAAGCTTAAAACCCGAAACACCTTAGAAAGGTAATTTCATTATCCAAAATGCTTCTCAGTCATCACTATGACAGCTTGCCACTGGCTGGCAGTGTACTGGGCAGAAGTTATACTGTCCATGTTGAGTTGTTGTGGGTCCCATTGGCTGTATTGAGGGACTGCTTGGCTAATACTGGTCAGAGAAGCAAATAGGTGGACTCGTTTTGTTCTGGAGAATCTATACAAACCAGAGATTGTGACATTATTTTGTACAAAATACTTTCAGCATGTATGCATGCAATGGTGAAATGTACAACAATTATAATTCCTCCTGAGAATTTTTAAATAAACAATGTAGATTATTTTGAGGTTTCTCAGAGTTAGCACATTTTTGGCACTAAAAATGACCATGGATTTTGTCCACTGAATTCTTGCCATTACAAGCATACCGACTTTATTGTGATTAGTGTTGTCCATGGAGTTCCCAAATGCAAAGAAGGTGGGGACCCCCTAACTTGTTCTGCCACCCCAGATATTAAAAAATAAGGAACCGTTGTCGCTAAAACACTGTTTATAGAGATAGAACTGTCAGTGTCAATACTTTCAAATTGCATATTTGAGTAATGGCATACATGAGCGACAGATTGATTGAAAATTTCACTGTAAAAAACGGAATGAATGCAAATAAACCCACTACTTAAGGGGTTAACTTGCTGCACAAATGCTAGACTACAGTAGATATCTTAATAAATGAAGGCTAGGGGTGACATCACTTCAAGGTATTACATAGATTTGCCTTTGGTCTTATGCTTATTTTCATTTTGGCAAAAAGAAAGAAAATACTTTTAAAGCAAATACATGATTTTTCCCTAGTAAATCAATTATCTATTGTGTTGCTAGAGGTACCAAGTTAGGAAATACTGTGAACTGCTCTGATTTTAGTGGGTCAAACTTTCCTGAGGCAATAAAGCAGATTTCAGATAGAAGCTGTCACCAGACTTGAGGAAGGCAAAATACTAAGATTTTGCAATGTTTGTGAGATAGACTGACATGTAATACCTGTTATTCAAATCTAGTGCTCAGCTAGATAGTGGCACTTTGTGGTAACATTAATTTAGAGGAATAAGTCCATAATTATTCATTTCTAAACCTCACAGGCTGTTTCCAGGCTTTTTGCATAAATCCACTGAGCAATGGAATTAAAAGCACAGCGAAAGGTTAATGGCACATTCCTTCTCCATTTTTACTTCATACTGGTTTCAAAATGCATTAATAAAAATTCTAGGAGTGGAGACTACCCACAACTTTGTCAGTATGCAATCTACACTACCAGAGAGTCACTTTTTAATTACTGAGGGCCAAGCTTCTTCCATTTCCAACCTTTGTATGTGATAACATTTGGTTAACAAATGTGCTCTATAATGGAGCAGGGATCTCACCTGCTCAGATGAATGAAGAGTCAATATGAGGAAATTTAATTACTTCACAGGATGCTGAATGGGTCGAGGGGTCAAAATGTAAGCTCACAGCTGCATGAAATGACTAATGTGAAACGGAAAGTGTAGCCTACACCGTAAAACAATTAAAAAGAGTTTTCAGAAGGTAGGGAACAGAGTATCTGCAGTAAGACTTCTAACGACAACAGTAAGACTCATATCATGAAGCACTCTGACAAAGAAAGACAAAGCCCTGTTGGAAACTGTTTGTGGCTTGTTCAATGATTATATGGACCCATTATAGACTCATCAGAATCCCACCCTCCAACCACCCGTTTTAGTCATGAGTTTAAAACTAGTGAATTCAGTGTGTTGAGAACATTTCAAGAAGTGTGAACATTCCCATTTTAAAACATGTACTTACTGTATTTTAAGAGGGGACTCAACTGAACAAACTATGCTATATTTTCAGCTAAATATAGCGGTGGCCTTCGCTGCTATAAATATATATTTTTTCATCAGATTTCATTTTGTTCGAGGACAGAACTGTTCTCCTGTCCATCCAGGTTGAACCACGTATAATAACATGTGATCATACCTCCGGCAGTGATGTCCGTGAAGGAGAGACTGAGATGGACCATGAAGGGTCCAGATTGTTCTCCTAATATACATTTGCTTCTCTACAGCAGATGGACAATCAGTGATGAAAGAAAGCACTAGAAGACTGAAAATAAAGGTAAACTGGAGCGCAGCCAGCATATTAAAAAGGGATATCTCTGGCCAATATTTCAGGACATTTGAACTGAAAGACCGAGAAATTGTGACCTGGGTTTCCATACACTGTTGGTTCTAAGATGCATGTATGTTGATGGACTTTTCCAATGTCCAGCTAAAATGAAATGAAATGCTTGGTGTTTGTTCAGTACTCTTAACTTCACAGAGGAATACTGGAAGCCAGCTATGCCATTTCCCACCTCAAACTCATTTTGAGAAGAAATAGGAGAACCCTAATAGTCTTTGTGACTGACACAATCTTCCTGATTCTCTTGCCAAATGCACATTGTATTCCACACTGATAGGAAGACATATGAAGACTAGAGATAGTTTGGACTAGGGTTATGTTCAAATACCCCATCCTGAAGTGTACAGATTGTTATATACAGATGTTTTCCCAAAGTTGAACAATGATATTTGCAAGATTTTCTCTTTGTTCATTCAGTGGTCAGTGATGGAAATCCCATGTTAGTCCAGAAAAGAACCTGTGATTCATCCAAAAAAGTGAGCATTAAATTGAATTTGACTGTACTTTCTAAGACTAAACAACTGAAAAGACTTGTCTCACTCAATATCTGCATGTTGTGTCCATCTAAAATCAGTTAGTTCCAAAGGAGGGGCATAATAAAAGAAAATGGTTGTTTTCGTGTTCCAAAAAACACATTATTTATTGCAGTTTTACATGATTATTGCAATTTGTTGACATATGTGTTTATTAATTAACTGCTAGAAGCAGTCTAAGTTGAGTTGGGGTGTTCAAGCCACCTTTATGCCCACAGGCTGCTGCTGTTACTGTTTCCTCAATGACCCTTTGTCTTTTATGGCATGGCAAGAACCAGCCCTATCTTACTTTGAACTTGCAATCTGCCTTGTGTGTGCTTTTAGTGCTATTGCCTCCTTTTTGACTGAAAGCAATGGACTCAGAAGTTGAAATTGTTGAGGTTGGTTGATTTAGCCCTGCCTGCAATGTCTAGTATCACCACTAGAGCTTGTTGTCCTAGGTGCCCTATATACACCCAGGTTTTGATTGGTACACCCAAAAATTCAAAGATCCCCCCCAATCTGCAATTGCAATCCCCCACCCCCCTCGCTCCCGTCCACAACCACAATCGCGATCTGTCACTATCCCCCGGTCGTTGAGATTGCCACCCCCTGGCTCATCCACAAATTTGTCTGATATACCCCTTGATTGAAATTCTGGTGCTGCTACTGAGTTCCACTAGTGTTGCATTTAAAACATGTAGCTTATTGTTGTTTGGAAAATACAGCTTTAAAAACGAATTCATTCTTCAAAGCACAACAATTGCAATGTCAATGTACATTAAGAGAAAACAACCATTTTCTCTTAATTAGGTAACTTCCTGTTTAAGCCCACTTCCAGTGCTTGGAATCATTGCTGAGAGGTGCTTGCGGTGCAGTTAAATGTGAGAGTGTTGGGACCTTTCTCAAAGAATTGTTACCAAGCATAATATTTGCAGAGTGGAGATAAAAGTAAGAGAACTGATCACGGTAGAGCGAAATGATCTCTGTAGTAGTCTCAGACATAGAGCATTCAACAATTTACCTGTGATTCTAATGAGATTAGCTTCATCGTGAATGTGCAAATAAACATGTGGAATCTCCTGCCTCCTTAAAAAGAGGAGACGTACTGAGAACCATATGCCTCCACAGCATTACACAAAGGACAACAGCTCTCTAAGGGAGAAATAAGCCGTTCACTATCATTAGTCACAATTCTGAAAATTTAATGAAGCAGGGGCCCCAATATTGCCTCCATACACCTCCTAAGTCAGATAGGAAAAGGCTGCAACCAAACAATGGTGTGGCAAATATCCATATGTTTGTAATGGAAGGCAAAACTGATACAGTGCCTGTGAAATTTCTCTATCAGGATCAGGAGGTTAGTGTCCCGGAGGTCTACCTTTCTGACCAAATTCCCTTTAAAATCTGTCTATTGCACCTTTGTGATGAAAAGCTCTTAACTCACATAGTGCAAGTGCTGTTTCATGTTTCTGAGGTTGGAGACCTGGAAATGATCACATTACCTCTTGGGAATCATAAAACATCCAGACTAAAACACAATCTGCTCCTCATCCGTCCCCTAGGGCATAGTGCACATTTGTAAAGGAGGCAGGATTTACACTTGTTGTACCCTTAACTGGACAGACCAGGGGCACTGAGTATAAGTCGTACCTCAGAACCTTAGTGGGAGTGGAAGAATTACATGCTGAGAATTTGTGAAAGTAGTTCAGAGGTCCTTTGTACTGACCTTCCACTTCAAGATTCACTGAAACGTCTGCTTGTATACAGTCAGCCCGGCCCTATTACAAGTGGGGTCTGCACCTAGATTGACCTTGGTGAACTTTCCACGTTCGGTAGCTTCTTCCTGATTTCCATGGAGCGTTTCAAATTTTAAATGTTCCAGTTGTAGGGCCTATGACATCTTAAGCAGATCTGTCTTCTCTGTTTATGGTCATTTGGATTGAGCTAGGTAAAAAAATTAATTAAATAAAAATATATATATAAAAAAGTAAACAAAAATCAAAACAAAAATAAACTGGATTACCCACCATTGTAAACTTTTTCTCTCAAAAACTGCACTAACAGTTTTGAATAAATGGTGTTCAGGCATTGGTTAGGACTACATCTGCCTGATATACACGTAAATATAATTTCTAGTTAATTGTTGTGTCATGTAAATATCTTTAAAATATTTGTTATTTTAATTGTTTTATTTATTGACTGTATGTTAAGATGAGCAAAAAGTAAAGTCACATATGCTTTTTTGTATGACAGGACCACTAATCTTCAATGCATTTTGTAGGCCAACAAAGGATAACTATGATCACTGACAATCAAACACACAAAAACACACACACACACACACACTGTTTACTTTTTAAGTGCAAGGATGCACCTTTATGCAGGGTGACTTATGTGCCTTACATTATAGTCAAATTTCACTGTTGGATGTTGTCTCAAGTAATACATTTTGCTCAGGGGAACAATGACTGTCCATCATTTCAAACCTGAAAATATATGGTAAGGAGGACATAACTATGAATGTGAACCGGACTCACTGTTATTATTACCACTGAGTAATTTAAAGATATTTTCTTCAAAACAAATCTACAAAGTTACACATTTTCACATGAGTCATGAATGTGTATTAGCTGTAAGCCTTGGTCACTGAATTTTCAGCTAAAGCCTGTGGCATTATTTGAATAAGGAAATTCTTATTTTGTGTGAAATATTGTTCAAGAACATGGGGAAAAAGTCACCAAAAGCTTAAACCAACATATATAGTATCTTAGAACTATTGAGTACCCAGCTGTCCATCGTGCATTAGTTAATTTCATCACAAAGATCTGGTCTTGATAGTTTCAATATCAAGGTCAATGACTATACTAAAATCCCAAAGTCACTGTTGCTTTAGTTTTTCATACAAACATCTAAGCACAATGATCTTCCTTTTGCTATTTGATAGAATAGAATAACCGTTATGAGCTCAAAGGATGTCTACAGGATCTATTTGCCATGGTATGTAGTTTTCTTATTTTGTCATATAGCCTTGGAGAATAAGTTGCATTCAACGCCCCACAGCCAAAACTTTCAACCATGGGGAAAAGTGATATCTAACACAATGTCTATTAAGTCAGAAATAATTGTAATTTCATCTTCACCTCCTATACCAAGAAACAGGAAGATAAGTTATCAAAACTCCCAAGTGGTTGAAACTGCAACTTAGTTTTCTGTGGCATCTGAAATCTTGAGCTGGCATCAGCATCAGCACTGAGCAATGAAACATTCCTGCCGGGTTCAGACAGTTTTCCTGAATAACCAAAACAACAGCTCCACCACTGCCAACAGCTACAAAAAAAAAAAGAAAGAAACCAACAACACCAATAATGACACAAAATGGGAACCTCAGATTGGAATTCTGACAACCTTCATCTCCTCCACAACCGGGAAATTCACTTTGGAAAGGGTTTGGCTCAATGTACGTTCTAATCATAACATGCCTGAATGACACATCCAAACACTGTAGAATGTCAGAGCGTACTTAAAGGGTTTATTTGGACAAGGACTCGTGTACACTACTTCAAAATGATTATACAAAAGTGAAGAAATGAAGATATCACAAAAAATTATTTTCAGATATGAAATATAACATTCGTGGATTCTGCAAATTCAATATAAATATCGCTGAGCACTGTATACAAGAAATACACAAAGGTTTAAATATAAAAAAGTATTGATCTACCGAGCTCATTGCACTGAAAACAGACATTGCACTATTATTTCAGCTCTGCTTAATACTAAAATTATGGTTCAAAAAGTTTCATTTGCTAATTATCTAACTAATCAAAGCAATAATCAATTGGACAAATGGTATATTCTGTTCGTGCAGCACTAATTTAAAATTAATCCTGGCCTCTGTCCTTGGACAATTTCATTATAAATCCACTCTGAAAAAGCTCATATTTGGTGAGATACAAGTCATTTAAATGCAATTAAACTTTAAACTTATACAAAGAACACCGTCATTTTGAAGAGGTGGATCATTCTTCAGTTTCTGCAGTGGATACCACTGATGAAGCTTCCACACTTAAATTATGAAACTGAAATGAACTTGTGCTGGTCATTTGTTTTCCCCCCTTTAAATCCATCTGGATGCATCCTAGCCAAATGTAAGGTGTCAGGATTTAGACTTATTGGGAAGGAAAGTAATTATCACAACAAAGTGAATGGGAGAATCTTCTCACATTTTTATTATCACATTTTATTCTTCCTTGGTTAGTATTACTTTTATGCTTGATTACAATTTGATAGGCTCCCAGAATGATAATTGTTCTTAATAAACCATTGAATTTTAAGGCTGGAAACAGACAGTGTTTTCCCATTTGCTGACTGATACGGTTTCATCACACTCTTTGGTCTTCTTCATTCCTTCAAAAATAAGACAAACACAAAACATATTATGCATGTAATTAAATACATTGTATGTATGTGGGCTGCTATCTCTATCATCCTTATTACTAATATAAAATACAATTTAAATTAGAGACTTCATGAAAAAAAACTGTAACAAGGAGACAATGTGACAATGAATTAGTTAATGGGTAAAACCCATACTGTGTTAAATATTTTAATATTTGGAGTTCTTGGTTTGTTTGGCAAGACCTAAAAATACTAAAAGCTTAATTGCTTAAAAGTAGGCTGCATTTTACATTTCACTGGCACTGATTATTCAACACAAATACATATGAAACATATAGCTTTTAACCATGTATTTATGCATTTTAGGGGCTTTCGTTTTTAATGTAGAATTCAAATAACTAGCAAATTAAGCGTTTGAATTAGATTCTGCAAGTAGTGAATTGAATTTGACAATTATAATAGTAGTATAATTGCAATCTGTCGCCATCTATTCAATATTATCATATCATAAACTTATTTGAACGTGATTTAGTACACATATGTGCTGTTTTACATTTTTGCAATTATAAATGAATTTCATGGTGTGGGTTTTATGCTAATAGATTCCTGCCCACGAGCCTGACAGCAAACCGGTGCACGAGGACAATGCAGGCTCGGAGATTGAGAGATTCAATAATGCGAAGGATCAGATTTCAGTCTTTTGTTTAACCAGACTCCATCTCAATGGGTTAATGGGCCAGAAGATATTGGCACCCCGTGGATTATAAAGGCCGACAGAAGTGTGGAATTAAAAAGGTGTCAATAAATGTGTGAAAGACAATGAGGTAAAACACACACCGACTGAAAAGGGGACAAAGAGGGACAGATGGAGAGAAACGGGGAGTCCACCCAATGACAGGGCCTGTCAACCGGGGATCAGAGCAGAGGAAACTCAACACAATGTCCGGGCATAATTGAAACTGATTTGGGAGGCCACCCCCTAAAATTGAATAATTTATCCCGTTATTAATTAAACTAAACAAGACGAAAATTTGAAAAGGCAGTTGAAGTTTCTGTGGCCCTCAATCAGCGGTGCTCGTTTTGAAAGGCTAATGTGGACGCGCAAAATTGTTTAGACAACTGCACTTTGAAAAAGAAAATCAGTATACATGAGCAGTATGCGAATATGAAAACGCAAATCCAAAGTTGAATACGTTAAAAAGGTAAATTGTCTCATCCAGCTCGCCTTGTATTGACTGAAGAGATTGGTCGGTTTATTGTGCACAAAGGAAGCATAACATCAACATTCATGGTTTGTGGAAGAAGGTAATGGCACATGGTGGATATTGTTACCAGTAGACGGCGCTCCAGTACTTATAATTGCATCAAGCTCAATTG
>NC_049202.1:45640459-45647959 GCF_013347855.1 Anguilla anguilla
TTTATTAGGCACACACACCAAACTTTATGGACTTCATGGGTCAATTGTTGGGATGTCTATGAAAAGGAAACTTTTTGCTCCCTTTGAAGCGCTAAATAGATTGAATTCCTCAGTTCAGACGTAACATTTTAATCCTTCCTGTCAGCTTGCCCTGCTTTGCTCACTGAAATTGTGTAAGCTTGTTCCAGTTTATCAGTTGGAACATAAAATAAATGCAAATCTGCATTTCATACTCCCCATCTGCAATTCACTTCTGTAGTGATTTGACACTTAAAAAGGTTAGTGCTACCACGCCACTTACAGTCTGTATGATCAACACTTAAAACTACAAAGATTGTATGTAAGCATGTTTATATTTTTTGGAAGTGACATGGGAGGCCTGTATACACACACACAAACATTATATGGATATGGCACACTATCCTGCTGGAAGTATGCATTTGAAAAAGGATAAACTGTGGCCATAAAGGGATGCACATTGTCTGCAACAATGCTTAGGTATGCTGTGGCATTCAAATGATACTCAAGTGGTATTAAGGGGGCTTAATTTCTGCCAAAAATAAAAATTCTCGATGCCATTACATCCCCTCCACCAGCCTGCACTGTTGACACAAAGCAGATAGATAGATCTATGGATTCAAGCAATTTACATCAAATTATGACACTACCATCTGCATGTTGCAGCAGAAAGCGAGAATCGTCAGATTAGGCGACATTTTTCAAATCTTCAGTTGTCCAGTTTTGGTCATCACGTGCCTACTGTAGCCTCATCTTCCTGTTCTTAGTTGACAGGAATGGAACCAGGTGGGGTCTTCTGCTGCTGTAGCCCATCCGCTTCAAGGTTCGACATGCTGTGCTTTCAGAGATTCCCTTCTGCACACCACTGTTGTTAATAGTTGTTGTTTGAGCATTTCTGGTCTTTCTACAGCTTGAATGAGTCTGCCCATTCCCCTCTGACCTCTCTCATTAACAAGATGTTTCTGCCCACAGATATGCCGGTCACTGGATGTTTTTTGTTTATTGCAACAATCTCTAGAAATTGTAGCTGCTTCTGAGATGCTGGAAAAGCCATTTGTGGCATCAAAAATGATGGTCAAAATTGCTTAGATCATACTTACATCACCCATTCTAATGTTTGGTTGAACAACAACTAAACTTCTTCACCATGTCTGCATGTTTTATATACTGAGTTTCAGCCACATGATTCACTGTTTGGAGGAGCTGGCTATTTGCATTAACGAGCAGATGTACCTAATAAAGTGACCACTGAGTGTGTGTGTGTGTGTGTGTGTGTGTGTGTGTGTGAGAGAGAGAGAGAGAGAGTGTGTGTATTTGTGCATATATATGGCCAATATATTGTGTATATGGGCCTCCTATGTATGCACACATATACGTATATATTTATTAAGCCTATTTGGCAATCAGATTAAGCGCATACCCTGGGACACACTTTGCACACTGGTCATAATTTCTTGAGCAATGATTTTTATTTGACTGATTACTACCTGCAGAGGTGTAAGCCTATAGCACAGTATCAACCAGTTACTTTTTAATACAATTTAAGCATTTAGCTTAACCTAGACTTCTCACAGACATGAAAATGAATGAATGCGCATTCATGACCGAAAGAACAATTCTGATCTTTATATGATCATAATAAGCACAGTAGCTAAGTGCCCAAAGCGAAGAAAAACACCATTAGCAATAGTTCTTCTTATTATAGACTTTTAAACGGTTAGTTATATGTATTTGAGCATTTTAAAGTAATCTTCTGAAGGTACAACACAGTACAAAGTTATAAACTAATGCTGCTCATATTTATTTATTTATTTATTTATTTATTTATTTTAATTGTACTCTGCACATGTATCCCGCAAATTACATTTTCGACTTCCTCCATATTCCACATTAAAAGGGCAGTCAAATGCTGTCGAAGATAAAACCCCCAGAATTCAGATAAAAAGGGAAACAAGGCGAGGCGAACTACGGCCCTGCATGCGAGTCTTGTACGTCTTATTATCAAGTTAATTAAAGCTAGCATCTGACAATGTCACTCGGCTGTAGAAAAACGGATTTAAATGCAACGTCTCCCAGGACTGCGTGTCAAGGGCTGCTTTTCATTGAGCTGCGTGTGTTTGGTTGGAACAGCGCTCTGAACTGGAGGGGGGCCTTTAAAGTGACTGCTTTTATAAGCAAATGACAAGGAGGCAATTATTGAATTTTGATGTTCAAAAATAAAAAAAAGCTAAAAAAAAAAAAAAAAAAAAAACGATTTCCATAATTTGTGTGTAGGATGATAAAAATATATATAAAGGACACAAAGAAAGCGCCATCAAAAGACTGCTCTTACGATTCCAGGCAGCTCTCATACAGGAAGAGATTTTTTAAAAGCCAGACAAGGATCCCGTAACATTAAAACGAGCTGATTTAAATTTAGACATTGAAATGCAGAAAGCTAGTTGCTATGTGGACTTGAGGTCAAGTGACGAACGGATTATATGCTTCTTCATAATAATATTAATTAAACAATTTGCATGCTAATAAGGTAACAATTATCAGGGCTTCTGTTGAAAGATTCAGGTTATTACAACACGCCAATCCGGGTGCCAGGGGTCAGAGAGTGAGAGGCGAGAGAAATTTCAACTCAAATTAACATTCTGTCAGCTCCAGAAATGGGATAAATAAAGTCGAATTAATTCTCAGTAATGGAGGAGAGAGGGAGAAAGCCTGTACTTATACGGGCGGGATTGATTACCGTTCTGTATTCAGAAACACGTTTCCCTAGCATTCCTCTCAGAATCTAACGCAAAATGAAGCGGCTATCGCTACAGGCAAAATGTGGTCCGGTAGACACAGTTTACATTTAGTATTTATAGACACAGAAATTAAATTATGAATTAAAGTGCCGCCCTTAGCTCACCTGCCCTAAAAATTAATATCGTTCCAAGAATGCTTCACATAATCAGTATTATTGGTAGGCTATTTTTTTCATTGTGTTTCGAGACAAGAAGCATGATTTATCATGATTATTTGCAAACGCATATAACACACTTCATTATTGTTTACTAATTAGTAGGCAGTTTTTCCAACATTAAATTCTGTGGGCATGCATACTTCATTAATGAGTTACGGCGTTTACCATGCGTACATTATTATTTTATTCAGTTGTTGGCACAAAAATTATTGCTGTACATAATGTGTTATTTTACTATCTTGTTACAGCTGAACATCACTAAATCAAGTTTGATTATGCTGTCAAGTAATGCTAGTTGTCTATTAACATACACAAAATAAAAAAATAAAAAATTATTTATATATATATATATATATATATATATATATATATATATATATATAGTAAATTCAGAATTATCACAGTACACACTTGTAATAGGTTACAAACAATCGCACTATGTTCATTTACGCAGTATTTTTTGTCAGATTTACTTTTGTACGACTTTTAAAACTTGTCGGTAAAGTTTGATATAGATGCTGAAGATAGAGAGTTCGTAAACTTCATTGGGAATATAATTTAATTATAACAAATTGGGCTGAAGTTTCAGCCCTATTAATCACAGGCAGAATAAGACTGGGAATATACATTTCGCTTTTTTAATTTCTCGCCTCCCTGCTAAACAGGAGCAATGTTTAATTAGGCAAGGTCATGTAATTAATAATTTAATATCTTCATGTCGATAAATCGACAGAAGGTTGTGGAATTAAAGATCGCTTTCTTATTGCCACCAACATATCACCTTTTAAAATTGTGTTGAGTTTGGGGAAGTGGCGAGGAGATGAAAAGGGTTGTAGTTTTAAATTCAATGTGACAGCTCGGGAAAGGGTGGATGATGAATCCCCTATTATTGGATCAGTCTGTTTGGCGCTCAGTGTCTCTCTGTAATTGGAAAACATCGCTTTAAAGGTTCAGAGAGTAAAGCGTTTCTTCGAAAAAAAAAGAAAAAGAATTTGCACAACACGTTGTTGACTGATTTTAAGGGAAATCTATTATTGTTTTAAGAGTGAGCGAGATGGGAGATGTAAAATCTTTGTGTTATGTGCCTGTATAGTATTTAACTGGATATCAATCACGTCGCTACTTCTCCAAAACCCCCGTCTAGTTGTGATGTAGCTCTTATCAAAGCCCCCCTGTCCTGTTGTGACAGCTCTGATATTGTTTATTGAGGTGGATGTCAGGTATAATTAGCAATCGATATGGAAAACGTTTTCAACCACGTCTCTGACGTCAGAGCCGATTAACGTTTCTTATTGGTCCCAAATTCCCAAAGCCTGGGCTAATTATTGGAAGGTTGATGTTGATAAAGTAAAGCTCACCCTCCTCTCCACAGCATGTCCCCTCCTCACTGCCCACTCTTACTGCATGCTTTCTAAATTCCCACAACCAGCCTCCAGACTTTGGCCTCTTTTGCCCGGGAGATGATGGACAGCAGGATACTAGAGCACCCTCATGCCCAGTTTGGAGGTTCTCTTAGTGGGATGGTGGGCTTTCCCTACCATTTGAGCCACCACCATGTATACGAATTAGCCGGGCACCAACTCCAGTCTGCGGCCGCAGTTCCCTTTTCCATAGACGGATTACTGAACGGTTCCTGCACGGCTTCCGTGGTCAATTCGAACCCTCTGCTGTCCTCTGGCTGCGGTATGAATGGAGATAACCAGCAATATAAACTGACAGGTAAGAAAGCGGGATTCATACTTCACACGATATTGTCGACGGACCATGACCTAACAATAATAACGAAAATAAGAGAGTATGATATTTCATTGTTAATGTATAAAACGGTTTTTCGCTATTTGCAGTAAATGCATAGGCTATGTAAAGCCGTTGTAACATTTCAGAAACAAAGAACGGTAGGGCATAACTCCTGTTTGATTTTTTCTAGTTCCGACGATCACACAGAATAACATTTGAATGCGCTTTAGTCTTAATTCTGAATAGGACTTCAATTTATCAGTGCGAGGTCAGGCAAAAATGTATTATTGGCGATTTAAATACACACAATTGTCTCAATACACGCTTTGCAGAGAGACATGACCGCCAAAATGGAACACAATTGCCGACAGAGACAAGATAATCTTACAAGAGAAAACACTTCAGTAACACGGAGAATAGATGTCTTTGTTCCATCATCAAAGTGCTTATCTTTTTCTCTTTTTTGCTATGCTGAAATGAAAACACGCTATGTCTGGAAAAAACAAACTGGTATTTATGTGACTTACAATGCAACTATGAGATAATTGCACAGAAAATAACTATTGTAAACGAACGGTGAAATGGACATTCATTTTAACTCGAAGATATACCTTACATGGACATTGTTAGCATGTAGCGTGCACGGCAGTAGCCTACCTGATCAATGCACGATGAATCAATGATAATCGACACGAGTACAATCGTGGTCAAATATGCAGATACATATTGTTATACAATAATATTAATATTTTCTTTGCAGCAGTGTAACTATTTCATACACTTATACTGTCTTTTCTATTCACTCTAGATTCTGGAGATCCAGACAAGGATAGCCCTGGTTGTAAGAGGAGAAGAACTCGCACAAATTTCACTGGATGGCAACTGGAAGAATTAGAAAAGGCTTTTAATGAAAGTCACTATCCAGACGTGTTCATGAGAGAAGCACTTGCGCTAAGACTGGACTTGGTAGAGTCTCGGGTGCAGGTAACTAATATTTACTATTTCTTGTGAAGTCCGTTCTTGTCGCAGATCACTTAAAACACAGAAAAAAATTAAGTCGCGTTTTTTGTGGAAAATATAACGCTGCAAACATTTTATATGCAGTATAGTTAATGTTTGTGAATAATACGCAGCATTCGTGTATTATCCTCTTCATTGAGCTTTGCCATAGCTTTGACAATTTTAAATAATCATAACAAACAGTTTAATCGTGAGTTGGTGTTTAGAGCAACAGACAATATGGCAGAATTGTAAATGCGTGGAAACAAAGAATATACTTTAATCTCAGTTATACATAGAATGTGCATTTTTTTCTACTTCAAGACGCCCTTCTTGAACATGTAATTGAATTATTCCTGTAACAATTAAATATTTAGGCTACACGTTTAACATTAATTTCAAAAGAGTAAATATTTTCGGAACAACAACGACAACAATAACAACAACAACAATAATAATAATAATAATAATACTAATAATAATAATAATAACAATAATTTGTTAAAGTTGCACATAAAATCGTGAATATAAGTGTAGGCTACAGTCTTTTCTAATTCAAAATAATTTAATTAATGCACAAATAAGAGATTATAAACATAGGGGGGAAATACCCTGAATCTAAGAAATACCTTGGAAATACAAATAACAAGTCAAGTTAATTAGACAAACAGGTCATTGCTGAGCCATTAATACTTTGTTAAAGTAAATTTTACAATGTGAAAGTCCACCCCTTTTGACCTTTCCAGTTCCAAACACTTTATCCAATTTGCTCAGAGGTCGTTAAGTGAAGTCAAGACCCTCAATTTCCCTTTAATACGGTAATGAGCAGTCCTTATTGACAAGGCCGTCTGGAGCTCACACAAAGACACGGCCACATGAGAGGGATGTGCTGGTCTCCTAGCATTTAAATAACCCATTCAAATTATAAGTATGTGCATTTTTAATGTGATGTGTAATATTATCTAAACCAACAGTCTCCATCAATCGATGTGTTTGTTTCATTTATACCACTAAAAACAAACACAAAAACAGTCTGACAGAGATGTGATTTCGTTACGAGTAGGTCAGTATTGAGGGGGAAAAAACAGAATAGGGTGGGACCTATTGGCCTGTGCGTATTTCAATTATGCAAAGCTCGTTTTTGGAGAGGAATTTGGATTTGGGAATTTGCCTTAAGGATTGCCTTAATGTTTTATCACTGGATCTGAATGTGCCGTAAGAATTAACGAAGTTAATACTTTACATCTAGCACAAAAATATAGTTTTATTGTACATCATGCCTTATAATACTCAGCGTGAAACTGTTATCAGTATGAAACACTCGTTGGTTCAGCCAAAGGCCTTGTCGGTAAGCTAACCATAGGTTTGTCTCATCGCATCATTATTTCCGATGTAGCCTACTTCTAAGAGGAAATTGAGAACGTAGGAAAATCGATGAAACCGAGAGAAATAATATATATACTAAATCGGTTCAGCAATTGAAATAACAGTGTTTTTGTGCAAAGGTCAAACGGCAGACGTAGCCTGCTGAACACTTATAGGAAGTAGGCTATACCCTGTCTTTAGGCCGTTGATTCTGTGCTGTTGTGCAAGTGTAATCATATTCCACGGTGTGATTCAAAGTAGCAAAAGGAAATGTACATACAACTTTTTATGGATAGTTTTTATTCTTTATTTGTTATTATTATTATTAATGTAATATTTTATTTCGATAATTACATGCCACCGTGTATTACTTTATAAGTTCGGAACCTCATCATTTGTGGGACTAATTTCAACAGAATAATTTA